>NC_142672.1:24701907-24981907 GCF_964200805.1 Pocillopora damicornis
ATAAATGGTAGGTCACCAAATCCGTTTACGTAGTGATGACAATTTTTTTTCCTGGCAGAAAAGAAAGAACAAGAAATCTTCCGTTCGCATAATTGGGCGTGCATATTTCGTGTAAAATGATGCACAGTAGGGACGCATAATGCAATGGCACGAATTGGCCTCGAAACAAATTCCTCTGGAGAAGTTTCATTAGGAAAGGAAATAGCTCCATTGCTACAATGCTTTGCTGTGATGTATTTAAGGTTGTTGTCAAGCAAGGAGTTCTCAGTGACAAAAATTTAGAATGGCTTTACCCAAGTTGCTTATTGTATGGAAAATATATTTTTAAAGCTTTTCGCTCGATCGCAAAGTAGAGATATAAATGGTATGTCACTAAATCCGTTTACGTGGCGATGACAGTTTTTTTATTAGCTGGAAAAAAAAAGAATAAGAAATCCTCTGTTTTTGTATGTGGGTGTGGATTTTTTTGTGTCAAATGATGCACAGTAGCGTTGCATAATGCAATGGCACGAATTTGCCTTGAAACAAATTAATCAGGAGACGTTTTATTAGAAAAGGAAAAAGCTCCATTCGTACAATAAAATCTGTTGGCTCAAATAATATTTTATTGTCTAAATATTTTTTTGCATTTCTTATCATGCAGGTGGTTCTACTAAGTATTTTCCTCGGCCAAAGATGAAACGCTGTCATGAAGAGTCCTCTCCGAGTGACGCCTCAACTCCAAAGGAAAGAGGTAAAATGAGGACATATCTATGGGCGTGCCTGTTAACCCCCACCCCCCAACCCAATCTTCCTCCTCCCTGCCTTTGTAAAATAAAAATGCGTGGATCCAGCAAAATGGTATGAATAGTTGCGATGCGTACAACTCGCTATTCCCTCATTTTGATGCTTTGTTGTAATGTCTTTATTTTTGTAGTCAAGCAAGTTCCCAGTGACGAAGATTTAGAGTGGCTTTCGCAGAAACTCGATGAATGGAAGAGAGTCGGGCGTCGTCTTAAAATTGAGGAGGCAAGGTTAACGGCGTTTGACAATGAAAATAAGGAATGGTCTGAAAAAATCTACAAAGTGTTATTACATTGGAAAGAGAGGGATGGCTCAGCCGCAACATACACGGTCCTACATGATGCATTGTGTCATCCATTGGTTAATCGCACAGATTTAGCTGAGCAACTTATCACTGGTAATATATCACCAATCTTGCAATTCAATTAAAATACAATTACATACAAGCATAGTGTCTAAATTCGTAGACACCATGCTTTTTGGCCTCTGTATCTTGTGTTCGTTGTTGACAGTGCCTCGAAACTGGAAAAGAGTCGCTTCATTTGTCGGTGACCAAATCAAAGAGAAGGAAGATCATTTGATGCCTTTGTATATTTTCAAATAGTTTTCTGGTAGCGCAAAACTCACTCATTTCTTAACTGCCAACCGTAAGCGTAAGGTTGCCAGTATTTCCTCCTGCTTTTTTGGCTTTGGTATCCATTGATCGTAAGAAACGAACTGGTGTGTTTTGTTTCTTCAGATAAATTTTTCGATGAATACCTAAGTCAATATCAGTTTGCTGGCAAGCAACTTGCCCACCCACAAGAATGCAAAGTTACAGGAAATACCGTTGCAAACTTCCCATTTAACGACTCTGTGCCAGTGAACCCTCACCCCCCAACCCCATCTTCCTTCGCCCTGCCTTTGTAAAATAAAAATGCGTGGATCCGGCAAAATGGTATGAATCGATGCATTACGTACTACTCGCTATCGTCTCATCTTGATGCTTTGCTGTGATGTCTTAATGTTTGTAGTCAAGCAAGGAGTTCCCAGTGACGGAGATTTAGAGTGGCTTTACCCAAGCTGCTTATTGTATGGAAAATATTTTTTAAGAGCTTTCCGCTCGATTGCAAACTGGAGATATAAATGGTTTGTCACCAAATCCGTTTACTTGGCGATGGCAATTTTTCTTACTGGTTGGGAAAAAAGAAAACAAGACATCTTCTGTTCGCGTATGTGGATGTGCATTTTTCGTGATGATGCACAGTAGGGATGCATAATGCAGTGGCACAAATTGGCCTTGAAACAAATTCACCAAAAACATTTCATTAGGGAAGGAATAAGTTCCATTGCCACTCATCAGTTGTTCCATTGCCCATCAGTCGGCTCAAATAATATGTTGTGTTCTAATTATTTTTCTACATTTGTTATCATGCAGGTGGTTCTACTAAACATTTGCCTCGGCCAAAGGTGAAACGCCGTGATGAAGAGTCGTCTCTGAATGACGCCTCAACCCCAAAGAAAAGAGGTAAAATGAGGACCTATCTATGGGCGTGCCCGTTAATCCCCACCCCCCAACCCCATCATCCTTCCCCCTGCCTCTATAAAATAAAATTGCGTGGATCCAGCAAAGTGGCATGAATAGTTGCGAAATTTTTAGAACTTTTCGCTCGATTGCAAACGAGAGATGAAAATAGCATTCGAAATTGTGGAAGCAAGATTAAAGGCGTTTGACAATGAAAATAGGGAATAGTCTGAAAAAATGTTCAAAAGGTTATTACACTGGAAAGAGAGGAAAGGCTCAGCTGCAACATATTCATTAGACACATAGAATCTCCCGCCTTACCCCTCCCCTCATTTTAGCCAAACCCCCATTTTATAAACCACACACAACCCAATCGGTCCAACGAAGGGCTAACGCTCGAAATATCAGCTTTTGAACTCGTAATTACTACAATATTTGAGATTTTCCTTTATGTTTGTTTTAATAATAAGAACAAACAAATATATTCAGAACAAATCAGTATATTTTTTTTAAGAATTGTGTGTAGTGTACCAAACAACTGCCTCGATTACCAGCCGCTGTTCAAGAAATGAGCCCGCGCTTCTCCCAATTTTCGAGGGAGGATCGAAGACTGTACACGAGAATTAGGCGCAAATCGAACCCCCTCCTTCCCCCCCCCCCTTAAACAAAAAACACCGTAGTGACGACATAGTGAAAATGTGAATATTTACCTTCGGAATTAAAGAGTGACGTTGTCAAAGTTACAAATTACAGTTGGCGAGAAATATTATCCTCACTGTTTAAAAACCCTGCTCCAATAATATTCTTTTCGATGTAGGAAATAGACAATTTTTAACAAACTATTTGTTTTTTGTCTACAGATTCGTCTGTAACCGAATTTTTGGAAAGGTGCCAGAAACAGTTGAGGACGTTTTACACTGACACCATGTGTCAAGTGAAAATAACACCATGGGACCCAGACAACACGGTACACATTAACGACATTTACATACAGTTAACGGTTTTACAAGACCACAGGAAACCTGACGGGACAACGAAAAAAAAGCTGGGAGACAGCAGTGAAGTATTTGAAGGTGACGAACATCATCCCATCCGTAGACGAATTCTAGTGTATGGAAAACCTGGAATAGGAAAGTCTACTTTCACTCAAAAAGTAGCTGTGGATTGGGCAAATGGTAAAAAGACGATTCTCAAAAAGTTTGCTCTTTTACTATTAATCAGGTTACGAGACGTTTGTGATATTACGGACCTCTGTACCATGTTGAAAACCGCTGAACTGTTGTCTGCTGATGACCCGATGGCAGTCGATAACTTGTGTGAATATGTCCGTCAGAACCAGGAGAAGGTGCTACTCATTTTGGATGGATATGATGAGTACAGCGGTGGAAAATCGTCCCTAATTCACCAGATTTGGAGAGGCCGTCAACTGAGAGACTGTTGTGTGATGATCACAACGCGGCCAGTGAAAGAGGATGAGCTTAGAGTGCCAAGTCACGCTCAGTTTGAAATTAACGGGTTCGATAGCTTGGAACAGAAGGAACAGTTTGCAAGTAAGATTCTTCCTGATGAGGAGGACGTTAAAGGGCTCCTTGAATACCTAAGAAAGCATGACCTCGAGGAGATGGCAGAGATTCCGCTGTTATTGTTGATGTTGTGTCTTCTCTGGAAAGAGAAAAAGCATCAATTACCAACATCTCGTGCAGAAATTTACGTAGGATTTATTCAGACTCTCTTGGATCATATGGCTACTAAAGACTCAGACAACTTCGCAACAGATAAAAGCATAGATGAATATCAAGAAGCACTTTGCAAAATAGGAAAACTTGCCTTTAATGCTCTTTTGGAGGACCGCCTTTATGTTAACTTCAGTAAATTTCCGCGTGGTGATCTCTTCGAGAAGCTTATTCATGTCGGTTTTTTCCAAGTCTCCAAACGTTCCGCCTTGAATCGTAAGAAGATCGTGTATTTTCTTCACAAGTCCGTTCAGGAGTTTCTCGCCGCCTGGTTCATCGTTCAAGAAGTGAAGGTTAAGAAGAATGAAACCGTCACCTGCCTGTCAAGAATGGATACGTTTGAAAAATCAAGGAAGATGGCTGAAGTTCTAAAATTCGTTTGTGAGTTGTCATCAGATGCTGTCGGCGTTGTTTTTGATCATCTACGTTATGTCGGAGAGAAAGAAAGTCTCACAAATTACAATTTCACTAGGACACCTTCTGTCCAAGATTTGTCTGGAGCACAAAATAAGTTCATTGAACTCTGTGTCGATTGTTTGTTCTGTTGTCTAGAGTCAGACAGACTAGCTGTGTATTCTGCATTTCTCTCATGTGTTAACCATGTTGTAATACTTAATTGGAAACACTCGACTATTGCTGCCAAAACGCACTTCTTCAAATACACCACCAGCTTTCCCAACTATTTATTTCATTCACGTTGGGGGAGTAACTTTGATGATTTTCTATCCACATTGTTTGACTTGAACGTGGTCGTTTTAACGTGCTCTGGAGAAGTTAAGGATTTTAAAAAATACGCCGATTTACGCGATGCGAACCTTTTCCTCAAAAAAAGCGAAAATAAAAACTTTATCTATCTACATCGCATAACAAATGCTGTTTTTTGCTCTAAACTTCTTCCTGAACTGATATCAGCGCCGGTTTGTTCTTCTCAGCCACCTGTAGATAATCTGGGAGAGAATGAGGACAACAACGTTGCACTGTCTCTGACTGAGAACAGATCTGACCAGGCACAACAACATTGTTTGTCACTGGTGAGGGAGCTTGAGTTAAAGAAGGTAACAGTTGAGGAGTTTGTTCTGTTGAAGAACTTGTTGCCTTTATTAACAGCTCTTCGAGATATTAATATATGGGGGAGCGCGACAGATGCCCTGGAAGGTAATTCGATTGAGAACGCGATTCACAGAATTAATTTTACTGACAATCTCCACAGTTTAAAACTTCGTGGTATCAATCTAACAGCAAAGTGTGCTGCTTTTATTGCTGAGTCACTGCACCACTCTCCAAACTTGCATGAACTCTACTTGTCATTCAACCCCTTACACAGCGGTGTGAGTCATTTGGCCAAGAATCTTCATCACACTCCACGGTTGACTATTTTAGAGTTAGTTAATGTACAAATGGGAGAAAAGGAATGTGCTGCACTGGTTGCCTCATTACAGTACTTAAACAAGTTAGAAAGACTGAATATGTCAAACAATGCACTGGGTCACGGGATCATTGAACTAGCCAAGAACCTGAACAGTGTACCCAATCTGACTCACCTGAACCTGTCGAGTACAAATATGGGTGAAGATGAAGCATCAGCACTGGCTCGTGCACTTAAGGATGTACCAGAGCTGAGCAATCTTACTCTAGCGTTGAATCCACTTGGCAGAGGAGTCAGGGACCTAGTCCAGCATCTCAGCAGTGTTCCTAAGCTGAGTTTCCTGTCCCTGCGTAGTTTTCAGATGACAAAGACAGAGATTGAAGAGTTGTGTACAGCAGTAAAAGGGAGAGGCATCAATTTGTCCTCTGATTACCATGTAAGAGTCTATTTGTTGTTTCACTCAGTTGTATCTAATCTTTAGTTAGACGTTCCTCAGAATAGCGCTAGATATTGTTTCCAGCAAGTTGCTTTTGATAAAATTATCAGAGTAGTCTGCATGGGAAAGAATGTAGACATCAGGAACAGTCACTGTTTTCGAAATTTTCTATTTCTATTTTGTGACATAAGGAGCAATTGTTGGGGATGGCGGAGACCGTAAACAGCCCATGTTAAGTACTTTAATGGTTCATGTAATGCTTCTTTGACTATGGTTTCCAGAAAAATTTGTCTAAGATTAAATTAAGACATAAACAAATTTAGCTTTCAAAACTTTGATATTATTTACAGACAGTAGTTTCCAGTATAGTGGATGCTTGATTACTGAAACCTAATTGAAAACTTTGGGAGTTTGATTCATTCGAGTTCATTCGATTGGCCTTTGAGTTTTAGCGAAATCTTGTTAGAGAAATCTTCTGTAGCTATGCCGTACATAAGAGAGAGAAAAAAAGATGAATTGTGAGAATTTTTCTCGCACCAAACTTCTTTGCGCAATGGTAATTTTTGAATTTTTTAGGCTTGTGTTGTTATTATGGGATGCTTTTATTTGGGTTTGATTATGTGCCCTGAAATTACTATGAACCCATACATGCTTTGGATTTGATGACGTTGTTCCCTACAATCTGTACCAGCATCTACTCGCTTTTATTAACAGGAAGCGTTAACCCAACAAAATAGAAAGAACCAAACAAAAAAGGTTTTTTCTTGTTTAAATCCAAATGCGTGTTTTGAAAAGCGAAAATCATGTTGATTCTATTGTCATAAATTTACGTTTTAAAGGTTTGTACTGATGATAGGAAATAATTCACCAAAAGTTGTAGGTGAAATGATTAACATCCAAAAAGAAACTGACACGGTGCTATAATTTACTTGCACTTAAATGGTTTCATTCTTCTTATTTATCAGTTGGATTCTTTTTGTCTTTAGCTGCACTGCTCATGTTGAGTAACTCCGTCAGATGCTCGTAGGGTCCTCGGTCGCCTTTGTCATAGAAGCCTATTTTTTTTTCTTTTAAGAAAAATTAAAGAAGAACATTGTAAATAGCGAACTTGTTGAAATGACTATTTCAAACCTTACACTCTAAAACCTTTTTGGTGTGTTAAACGAAAATATAACATAGAATAAAGAGCAAAGTACTCCGGGGTTGGTAATAAGGCAAAAAGAGATAATAGCGAGAAGGAATTGGAAAAGAAGACAGGCGGGCACAAAATTCAATGGATAAATATATATATATATATATATATATATATATATATATATATATATATATTTTTTTTTTTTTTTTTTTTTGGAGGGGGGGGTGGGGAAAGGAGGAAAAAATCAAGAAAGTGTTTCACATGGGTCACCTCTGATAAGCGCTTCGGCTCGATGTTCCCATTCTGTATCCAAAATAAGACCAATATTACCATGTCCTAAACAAAATAGAGCGCTTGCACTAGTCGTGAGAAGAAGCCTTTTGGAGGCGAAGTTTCCATTAACATCTCATTCAGCTGAAAGATCTAGGAAAGACGTTATGTTATGGAACCTGTGAAATTAGCGCTTGAAGAATGAAGCATTACTGTGCGTCAGGTGTAAGCGCCCTGCTAGAAAACAAACAGAAAATCAAAAGAAATCATTTTAAAAGCTTAAACTTCATAGGCGCGACCCGTGACACGCGGCTACTAGTCAAACTCGGCACTGCGCTATAATTTACTCGCTCTTAAATGGTTTCCTTATTCTTATTTATTAGTTGGATTCTTTTTTAAGTGTCTCGTATATGATTCAAACGGTTTTGTTAGAAAAGTATGGTTACATTGAGAGGAGAGTTCTTTACTTTTGGGAAAGTCAAGGAAAACATTACATCGAGGACTCCGGGTCATCAAAAAGAAATATTTAGGGTTGTCTGTCTTTCAATCGTGTAACAATTATGTTGGTTGCCGGAGAGGTGAACTGGAGTAAAACCCATTGCGTGTAGTCGTGCAAGGTTGGAAAATTGTTAAATCGTTGATTTACTCTCGGGCAGACAATAACTTAGCTAATACTTTGTGTGTGGAAAATAAAATAATTTCGAAGATATTAGACAGTTTTCCTCCCCCCAAAAAAGTTAGTATTTATTGTAGTTTATGTGTTTGTTTGTAAACCTTCACCTCATCTTAATCGTCAGGGAGCATCGTTTTTTGTTATTTGTAACTGAGATCGTTTTCTTTGTTGTAAAATGGTTTTAGTCACTTGTAGCTATTTGAATTCAAAAGTGAATGTCCTCTTTCACTGCTCGCTATATGGACAAATATCTTTGATTGCGTGAAATATTTATCTTGTGTATTAAAATGTAAGTTGAGTGTTACATAGAAATTAATGAAACAGGTGTATTTTGCCATAGCGAAGGAAACGTAATATTCCGATATACGTGGGGAGAATCAAGATCCTTTAGATATTTATCTGGTGTGAAAATGCCAGTTGAGAGTTTCACATAATTGGTGCTGTGGTTGATGTTGTGTCCTTTTTTTGTCCTGTGATAGGAAAATGAAAGTGGAGATGAAATGGTGATCAAACGACTTACAAAAGCTGAGCTGAAAATAAAAGGAACAAGGTTTAGAAAAGAGCCAGATGATGATGATGATGACGACGACGACGACGACGACGACGACGACGACGACGACGACGACGACGACGACGACGACGACGACGACGACGACGACGACGACGACGACGACGACGATGATGATGACGAAAGTGAGGATGATGACCATGACGATGACGAAGATGAAGACAGTGAGCATCTCGATGATGATGATGGCGATGATGAAGATAGTGACGATCTCGATGATGATGATGAAAATGAGTAAGCGCTCTGAAAAAGGTTTCTGTGGCAACTGATTTAGCGAGCAGTAAGAAGAATGATATTTCGGAATATAATCCATCAAATATTTTTGCTTGCGCGCGGGATTGGTCTAAATGCGTCACGTGACCGAATATAAACCAGCTAAAACTAGAGAATATCCGTGAATACACTCCAAGTGACATTCCCCGATTTTCAAACCTTAACGTCCACAACAATAGAAGTCTTCGCTTCCAATTTAATTCAAGATTAGAGAGCGTTTTGTGGTGGTTACAGAAGGAAGGACATGTTTTGTGTTCATACAGTTGTACCAGCGAACACTGAAAAGTGAACATCCTACGTAATAAACGGTGAACTGTTCGTAAACACTTTCCCCGCGCGTTGCAAAAATAATTGAAGAAAGATGAACACAATAGCCTCTATTTGGCGCAAAAATATTCTCGTATATTTGTCCTTAGACATTATCTGTTGCTCTAAGCTCTCACTTTTTCTCGAGCTTCACTCAGAAACTTTTCGCATCTCGGAACAGATAATGTCCGAACAGCAAAAAAAAACAAAAACCATCGTGCATATATTTGCGCCAAATAAAGACTATTGTTTATTTAGAATTTTGGAAATTGCTGGACGTGTTTCCCGTCTCTTACGGTGTTATATCTTTATGTCAGCAAAAAGTATAGGAGTAGCGTCCAGTTCGAATTGGAAACTTAGATAATTTGCCGACGGTATTTCCTTTCTCAGATCACGCAAATCTTAGTGATTTCACGTTGTTGTTTTACAGTGGACGGCTGAGAGATGAACAGAGTTTTAAAACGCACGCGCTGAGCTATTGTTCTGTCCATTATTCAGATCTTTTGTTTTGCCACATTCTCGTTGCCGTTGTCGTGGTTTGCTGAAGTTCCATAATTTCTAGTCCCGCGTGAAACGTCTTATATTGTAACCGGAAATGCAAGTTCTTTTCAGCAATAAAGTGCCGAGTTGTTACTCAGTTTTTTTGCCGATCAGAACGCTAAACGAATTTCTTAGGATATCAGAGTAAAATAGTTTAGCATAGATCCCAAAGGTGACTTTTTGACGCGAAGAAAGAAGGGCCCTCTATTTGTATGTGCCAGTCTCTCCTTTTATGGAGACGGCCAAAAAAGGGGCGAGCTGAGACATTGGAGGTCTCGGGAAGAGTGAGAGGAGCTTCCTTTCCTTCCCAAACCCCAATTTTCACTCTTCCAATAATTCGATCTTTTCCAGCAACAGAGACCCTGGCAGAAGACAAGCTCAATTTTTTCAAGTTAATTAACTCAAATTACTCAAGTTAATTAATTCAAACTTATTAATTCAATCAATACTATTGATTCTAATCAGCTGACAAGCTCATTTTGTCCTTACAAAAAAAGCCGACTTTGAGAAAAGGAACAGATGAATGATTCCTTGAGCTTGGATCAGTTAACAGGCAGCGTTGTGCTTTGAATTAGGCTTATTTTGTGATGCTTTACATTTATGATGCTTGAAACTGGAGATGTATGGAAAATCTTTCGTGATCAGAAAAGTTTAAGTCGATATTTGGTGTTACAAGCTTTAAAAATGCTTGTTCGTCTCACTTGTCACTATAAATAGCAGTTTAGTTCGTCAATTTTTACCCAACGTTGTGACTTTTTTTACCCTCACTTTAATTGATTTATTAAAAGAATTTTTATGAAATATCTTTGTCTCTTTGTAATTAAAGTACAGATCGCATAAGTGCTTGAAAAAGACCCTGTATACGACCTGTATCCTTGTTGCCTGGGCCCCAAAGCACAGTCATTTAAACAGTTTTTTCAAAGCTGAACGCACCACGCACAGAACGATATTTTTGCGCAGACATTTTTATTAAAAGACTAGTATGTAGTCTTTAGTTCGATATAGGCAGCCCCTGGATGAGAGGAAAAACAGGTAAATTTTCATGGTTTTGATTTGCTTTTTCTCTTTTTTTTTGTTGAAAATTTACCTTAGAATCTGTCGGCCTGACTTGTGTAACAATAACGGCTTTCGTGTCCCACCGACCGACCGTTTTCAATATTGTTTTTGATTTTTTGTTTGCATGTTTGTTTTTTTTTTCCTATAACCGCTTGTTTATTTCCACAAGCTGCTCGTCGTTCCTTAAGTTGTTCTACGCTGTGTCACTCGATCAGCAGGCATTAAAAGCTTGGCATCTAAGCATCCTCTCCTTTTTTACTGTTGTGATTTAATTCTCTCTAATGTTAAACCTGGCGACGAGAAAAACTCAAAAGGCGGAAAAAGGCCGAAATCATTGCAAGCAGTCTCCTTTTTTGTCGTTTGCCCCCTTCCTCCCCCACTTCTCTTCCGCTAGAGCACACTAAAACAAGCTTGATATCCCTCATATTTCTCGTACACAGAGCCTACGATGGTTAGCTTTCGGGCTTAACTCCTCGAAAAGGGGATTTTGTGTGCGTCAGCTATTAAATAATCAGAAGAACCGATTGGTTTCTTTTTTCAAGTTCCTTTATTTCAGATCACATTCAAGTTGTTTTGCAGCCTAATATATCACAGACAGTACACGATTTTCACTTTATATATAAAATTAACATCATATCCATCGGCAGAAAACGCGTTACATAACTTTAAGGTGGTTAACTCGTTGCAAATTATGGTTAACTGTAAGCTGATACAATGCAACCGGTTAAAAATTGGACCAGTGTTCATGATAAGGGATAACTTTAGAGGCTTTACATAACGTTACACTTTGATAAGGTGCTAGCGACCCCGCCCAAGACTGGTATCATTTGCAGCGCTCTATCAAAGAATCCCGGCTTTTGAACTTACTGTTTTCGGCTTTGATTGAGTAGCAGCTGTTGTCTCAAGCTCTCCACTGTCTTCTCAATGCCTTCATTTGATTTTTGCATTTGTGCAAGTCGTTGACTGAGTACCTGGCTTTCTTGCATGAAATTTCGTCGGTGTTTTTCAACCTCCATCATTCTCGCCTTTACCATGTTCTCCATTTGTTGTCGTTGGACCGCTGCTTCAGCTTCCATCTGTTCACGGAGTCTCTTTTTTTCTTGCTCCTGTTTTGCCTGCAGCATTTCCATCTAATTACCAGACAGGAAAAAGTTCAGGTCAGACAGCTATAGGAGAGTCATGATGAAAAATATTATGGCATCTACTCTTGTTCACCTCTGTGCTAAAATCATCAAATTTCTCAGTCACTCAGAGTGAATTTCTGATAAAAATACTGTACAATCTTTCACAGAAAACACCCAATGGGATATATTCTTGCTAGCGTGATTTAAACTAAAGATATATTTTGAGGCATTTGTAGGTGAAAGTTATTATCAGGCAATATTCTTATAACAAAAAAAAATTAAGGAATAATGAATCTAATTTAACACATCACAAAATTACATTGGAATGGAACCAAGAGAAAATAAGCAGGCAGAGAGGGCGGCCCCTACACCAGGACTCGTTCAGACAAGATGTCAGCCTTTTTTTTGTTTTTATTTCACCTGCCCTGGCACCAAATCGGATGTTACTAAAAAAGCCTAGTTCCCAGGAATGAGTGTACTCACGCTTAATTAAAAGGCTTACTTTTCTACGTCTTGAATTGGATTTCACTATATTTGATCGCCATAAAATTCGTGTGTCTGTGCTTTCTGGAATCACAGATGTGCATGTTTAGCGCTTCCGTCTGAGAAGGCAAAACTCACAAAAAGCAGTCAATGGTCCTCTTTGTTCTTTTATTCTCTTTTTGTGATCTGCACAAATGGAAATCGTCAAATGATAGATTTGACGATGGTAGATTATTTTTGAAGCGTGGAATGATTTCTTAAGTGATTGTGAAAATGTCAGATCAATGTCAGAATCTGATCAACTGCACACCTACCCCTCCCCTGACCCAACATTAACCCTAACTTGTTATTTTTTTGATTGTTGTTGAGTTAGGGGAGGGGTAGGTGAGCAGTTTCTCAGATACTGACATTGACTCGCAATGTCTTACTTCCTTATGGCGCTAACGATTTTCTTGTTGTAAACGTTCGTATTCCTCCTTAAGAAAGAATGAAATTTAACGTCAGTCTAACCTTTGTCTAGCAAGATGATGAAATTCTATTGCGTGTAAAAAAAATTTTCCCTCTCACCAAGAATGAATCATATCCTCGCCATTACATCTGAGTTAATCCAGCAATGTTTTTGACAAAGTACGGAAAAAGAAAGCATGAACTTCAATCAGCTTTTGTTCTCTTAATATGAAGTTGATTGAGTTTGTTGAAAAAAAGATGTAATTATTCCATAGATTTTTTTCCGTTCCTTCGAGGAACGGAGCAGAACGTCAACAAATAAATTTCCATTTCATTTCCCATTCCTTATTTTTTACTCTCCTTCCCTATTCCCAATTCCTCTTTCTCCATTCTTCATTCCCTATTCTCCGTTTCCCATTCATCATTCGCAATTTTTTCCCTTAAAAAGAAATATGATTGATGAGTCGATTAAAATTGCATCATCAGTACCTCAAGTTTTATCTTCTCTTGCTCTTGATAGGCTTTGGCGGCAATTTCTCGACTCAAGTTCTCGTCAAAGTCCTTTATTATTAAGATTATAAAGTTATATTCTCTTGTAACTACATAATAGTTACTAGGACCAAGAATCGCAATGTTCTTGTATTAAAGGAACTGAATTCGGTTGGTATTTTCTTTTTGTCCGTGAAACTATTAATGTCATGGAAAAAAAGGAAGGCACAGATTAAAAACCTTTTAACTCATTAATTTGTCTCATTTTTGTTCTGAATTCTTAATTTTGATGGTCCTTCTTGATCAGTCAGTAAAGTTAGGTCGTTCTGTTCGGTTCGTTTCTAATGTTAATGTCGTGAATGAGTCGTTTGTATGGTGCCGGTAGTGGTTGACACCTGTTGAAGGGAGTCTGTTCTAAGTTAGTAAGCCAGCTTTTCAGAGTAAGTCGTTGAAAGTAGTTGGTGCTGTAGGTTTGGCATATAAATTTCGCAGCGTCCCAGTCAGAAGCGTGGTTCGTAAGTCGGTATTGTTCATCAACGTGATTGTTAACATGTGACTGTTAATGTTTACCCTAACAACATCAACAGCGACGATGGAATATAAATTTCTGAAGCGTGGATACCCTCGATCAAAAAACACAACAACCGGAGAGCCGTAAGAAAGCGGACCGCCGTGGGAATAATACACGGACATCGTGACCGGTTAGTTATGCGTGCCATTCTATCGTCAGCCTCGCCGCGTCATCTTGCTTGGTTTAGTTCTCTCTTTTTTTTCCTTCGCCGTGGCTATAGATGAAGCTAAAGTTTCCAGCGTGATTACGAACAGCAACAAAGAGCTCCTCTATCAATTTTTTTCGGTTTACGGGTTTGTTTGTTCCTTACCGTCTTTGTGACGCCCTAGATGGGTTCAATGTTTATACCCTTGGTGGGTTCATTCTTGTGCCCCTGATGGGCAGAATAAAGATTTGGATTTCAGGTTGATAGTATTACGAAGCTGTCTTTAGATTATTTAAATGTTCTGGCTGATTATTGACCTTGGATGGGTTCCACATGTCTATGCCGTGGACGCTGTCATTGACGTGCCCCGGATGGACTCTATTACCCTAGTTTTATACCCCTGATGGGCTCAACGTTTCCCTTGCAGTTTGGTTTTTTCTGCGTCATACCCTGGACGGGTATTGACCTCTTTTGTTATCCCCTGGGGGTTCCGTATATGGGTTAGCTCACCAGTGTTCTTACTTTATTGTTTAAGATATCTTCTCCTTTGGATTTTGGTCTTCTGAAAGCTCCGACGACTGTCGGGTCAACCAGCCGAGGCGAAAGCTCAAGCTTACGGTGCTTGCTTCGAGGGCGTCCGGGTCATCGGAAAACTATTTGAGGGCCTTCAGCATATGGGCAGAGTTCGCCAAGGGCGTGTTGGGCGTTCCCACTTTTCCTGTCGGTCCCATGGATTGTGCTCTCTAACTGCAGTTTCTTCTACAGTAATCGGAATAAGTCGGCGTCTGCCATCAACTGCGCTTTTTACGCTTTCAAGTGGCCGCATCAGGTTGCAGGAGTGGATTCTCCTACCCATCACTCCACCGTTATCTCCGCGAAGAAGGGAGCTCTTCGTCTTGTTTGCCAACTAGCCTCTCATAGGAAAGAACCCCTCGAGGTGACCCATCTCAAGCAACTTGCTAAAAGGACTGACTTTGGCAATATTTTGCATTTAAGAAGCTTAGTTATGTTCGTCCTCGCCTTTTCCGGCTTTTTCAGTTCAGAACTATGTCTCATTTGTATTAAGCATGTTCAATTCTTATCTAGTTACGTTACTATTTTTATTGAGAAAAGCAAAACAGATCAATTAAGAGAAAACCGTGCTGTCGTCATCGCTGAAATCCGTTCGTCTACTTGTCCTTGCTATCTTCTCATGGCGTACATGAGCAAAGCCCATAGAGCCGGGAATTCTGACGACTATCTTTTTTGTCCTATTTCGTCTTCAGAAAATCGTAAGCGTTTAGTTTCGGTTAACAAGCCTATCAGTTACTCTGCGTACAAGGATTCCTTTAAGAAGTCTTTTTCGGATATTGTACCTGACATATCAAGGTTTAATACTCATTCCACGAGATCAGTAGGAGCTACTTTGGCAGCCAATTCAGGCGTCTCGGAGAGAAACATTCAGCGTCACGGTCGCTGAGCTTCCGCAAAAGCTAAAAACATCTATATATGTTAAAGACTCGCTATCTAGCAGGCTTGAAGTCTCTAAATCTCTGTCCCTCTGAGCTCAAGTCCTTTCTTTTACTATCTAGCATGGGCCCAGCTGACCGACGCGCCCATGCCTCCAAGCGTTGTTTTGTGTGTTCGGTTGTGTAATGGAGGCAAAATATGTAACTTTTGTAAATTAGAATTGACAGAAATTATTATTTTGCCGGCACGGAACGGTGAACTGGGTTCTAGTGTAGCGCGCGTGGGACGGCGATTAGGGGGTTCGAAAGAGTGACCGGTTAGTTATGCGTATCATTCTACATTCAGCCCCGCCGCGTCATCTTGCTTTGTTTAGTTAAGTTTTCACTTATTATGTTAGCCATAATCTCGTTACCATCCGTGGTGGTCCCTTTCTTTCTTAGCTATTTTATGTAGCATCTCGTTTTATGCTCATATTCATGTTTTTAGGCTTTATTTTATTAGTTTTGCTTTATAACCCCGAAGGCGACGCCATGGCATAGGTTGGGGTTACACGGTCCCTATTTTTGCAATAGTTGTTTTTTTCGGGTTTACGTGTCCGGCCGTGGCGTGTTCTTAGAATTACTGTAACAGTGGATTTTTATCACGTGAGTTAATAAAATGTATCATGGGCCTGGCTGACCGACGCGTCCATGCCTCCAAGTGTTTTTTTGTGTGTTCGGTTGTGTAGTGGAGGCAAAATTTTACGAAATGTGACTGTTGACAGTTATAATTATAGAGTGCTTTGAAGACAGTCTTTAAAAGTGAAAAGTCCCTTAGCTCCAGAATAGGTAGCCAACCAAGATTTAAAATAGTGGATAATACTATTTACATACGTAGTTAAAAAAAACTAGCGATAGCGAACTAGAGCCTTTGTAGTCTGGCTGTGAGGAACTTCGGTAGAGGATCAAAGCAATATCACAGTAACTGATCTTTGATAAAATTAGTGTTTCTCCCAAATGTTTACGTAATTTGAAGTCACTAAAGTTCCTTATTTTCCTTAAAATCCTCAGAGTCGCGTAGCAGGATTTAAAAATAGAATTTATATGAAATTCCCATTTAAGATTTGAGTCGATGTGTACTCCTAAGAGTTTTGCTACATCCAAACGTTCAAGTGGAGTGCCGGAGATCTTAAGTACGAGCTCCAAATTCCCAATGGAATACACATATGCCATCTGTGAGGAGGAGATTAGCATCGCCTTGGTCTTTTAGAATTGAGGGCCAGGTTCGAGTCATTCGACCAGTCGCCAAGGCTTACTAGACTTGTATTCATGCTTTTTACCTGATATGAAATTTGCGACGCAATACAGCTGGCGTATGTTATTGTGTCGTTGGCATACTGGGAGCTTCTAACTGCAGCTGGTAAGATGCCTTGAAGATCCGCGACGTGGGGATTGAACGACATCGGTCCGAGGATTGAGCCCTGAGGGATTCCAAACTCGGATAGTAGGGGTGGGTGACGACTTGCGGTCATCGATCTAAACATAGTGTCTCCTGCCGGATAGGTAATTAGCTAACCATTCAAGAACACTCTTTGAAAACAGAGGTGGTACAGCCTGGTTATAACCGTTTTGGAGCAAACAGCGTCAATTGCTTTGTTAATGCTGGTCCCGGTTGTGGATGGGCATCGCCACAGGCCATTAACAACTGATAAGTCACAATACTTTTGGAATAATAAGCGATCCTGGCCTTTCTGCGTTTAGTCTTTGTGTTCTTAGTGTAGCGCACCGAATTATGACGACAATCTATCATCCATAACAAGGATGACAACTGCCCTCTGAAGTATCTGGCTTGACTTCCAATACATCCTAGCGTGAGGCATGCTGGTATTCCACAATACACAGTGTCCAAATGCGACGCAGTAATCCGCGACAAACGAGACAATGGATAGCTCCTTGTTAATGCAGCGTTATTATTCTGGATGCAAATCAAGACAGTCTGCGGAAAAAATCGAACGGAGGGTAGAGATACAGAACTCCTGATGTCTCCTTCAATTTCAGGTTGTGAGACTCCAGACCAGACGTAGTCGTGCTCCAGGGATTTAGACACGGGCCAGGATAATCCATAGTACGAGTCGGTGAGGACCATATAAAGGACACACATTACGTAACTTGTTTTGGCGTGCCCACTCATTTAGTTAATGAAACTTACTTAATAAATACTTATTCGGCGCAAATATCTATATGAATATATTTAGATGCGCCTTACAAGTTCCACCCATCCTACCCCAGGGGAGGACATCCACCACACAGTAATCTCGTGCGTCTCCTACCCCAACCCTGCAGGAGACGGGGCCTACGGTTTTACGTTGAGCATACTAGTTGCGCTCGTCGCTTTGGAGTCCTGATAGTCGTGGCTTTGTGCCGAATGTCGGGTTGTAGGATGACTCGTCTAGTAATCTGTTTTGTGTCGGTTCGTTGTAAACTGTTGTTCGTAATAAGTTGTCTTCACGGCTTACCAGGCAGTCTAGAAAAGGTTCTTTACCATTTTCTTCGACCTCTCTGTTAAACTGTATGTCAATGTTGTGTCCATTATAGTGGTGGTGAAATGCGTCGATTTCGGCGTGTCGTACGGCGGTAAATTTCTCGTCAGCGTAGCATAACCAAAGCGGTATCGTTTGTCGGCAAGTGTAAAGGCCGCGTTTCTCGATGTTTTGCATCACAATTTCTGCTACCATAACAGAAACTGGAGACTCCATAGCTGTACCGTGTAGCTGTTTGTAGTGATTACGGTTGTAATGAAAGGAAATTGACGCTAGGCAAAGCTTTAGTAAGTCCATGACGTCCTCTGCAGGAATCATTGTGTAGCTCAGTGCATTTTGCAAATAAAAACAGTGTGGAAGAGGAGTACCTTTCTTGAAGATATGGTTTTCTTTTTCGTTGAATAATCAAGAGAGATTGCAACAAATTCAGAAACAGAGTAGTAACATTTTCAAAAAACGAGACAATGAATGAACTCGTCCGCTGTATTGTTAATGTAAAGGCTTGTCTAAAAATCTTATCACTAGTCCCCCCTCCCCCCACCCCATTGTCATCAAGGTCTCCCCATTTGAGAAGAAGCACAGATATAATGAACAGGAGTTTGATGATGTCCTCATAGGAGGTGTCACATGATTCGTTTGTCCTTCCTTACATACTCGTGGAAGAAATCCTCTTGTAAATTTTCACTTTGGAAGCGTTAGTGAGTGTACATGCTTTTTCTAGCGTTTCAGTATTGGCAAGTTACATCACATTTTCAGGGTTTGCCCAAAACCATTGAATGTTAAAAGGCAGGGGTTTACGTCGTCAGTATTTCAAATATGATGCGTAATTCGCTTAATTCGTTAGTTCACACCAATTTTTTTCAGCTGTTTTTGCAAATTTCGTGAAACAATGGTAAATTTATTGGTGAAATACAGAGACTTCTATCAAGTTCCTCTGAAAATAATGCGTGACAAGTAACGAAAATATGTACATCAGTATTTAAATAGAGAAACTGTTAAGTGTAAATTTTGTTGGGTTGCGCTTCCTTTATTATTGCAGTGTGCCGGATCTGCTCCTTAAGTTTGCGTTTTATACCAAGTTGCAAGTGCTTTAATTAATTTCTTATATCTTGAAGAGTCTGTGATTATAAACGCGAGACGAAAAAAGGGAGCAGAAAAACGTAACTCTTCCTCTCAAATTTGTGTGAGCATATGTATGAGTTTTACTGTCCATCTGCTCCTTGGATTCAATCCGGTACGATACAAGAAAGGCCACCGATTTCCGCCCATTTATTCTGTAGAAACTAATCTTTTCATTACTTGGACTGTGACTTTATTTCTCAAAGGAACTTTGATTTGCGCAGCCATCTTTAATACATGTTGGATGAGATAAGTTGCTCCATAACTTCGAGTAAAGAGTAAGTTGAAATAGCAATCGGTAATAAGAAGAGTCAGCCACTTACATAGTAGTCTATAAATAGACCTGACAAAATAATAGCGAGATCAAGGTATTTTTTGTCGGCTCCACAGACTAAGTGTTGAAATCTTTTCGAATAAGAATTTTTATCGTTTATCGGCCAGCTTTGATTTAAATTTAAGACAACATCCTTCTTTCTAGGTGGAGTTACGATTATAGTCCTCTATCTAATTTTGGGATCCGTAGTCAAATTAAAGAACGAGTGAAATCGGTATGACTGACCAAAGTACATTTATTTCTTCAATCTCGTTCTGTCGCAGAAAGTGCTGCTAGGATTATTTTGAGGTTTCCATATGCTGTGACCATTAAAGTGTGTCGTTTTACAAGGCGAAGAGAACTCACGCGATTACATTTTACTAGCAAATGGAAAGGCCCTTATTCTCTGAACGCGTTTTTATTCACTGTAATCATAAAAACCACAATCCCCTCGATTATACACAATGCCCTGTAATTATACTCGTGTTGCTTGAATAATTTTCGTTCTCTTACCGTAAGGTAGCCCCGCTTGATACGTTTTACCCAATAGAATAGTTTAGACGTTTGTGCATGTTTTGTATACTAACTGATTTGAGATACATGTATTACAACAGCATGCGGAGGTGAACCTCATCTCTGGTAGAGTGGGTAGATCTTGATGATTGCCAAAACGGAAATAATCTTATGGAATTTCACTCGTTTCCTGCCTTGTGTGCTCATAAAATTTGTCAGTGAAGTTGAGTCCGCTAGACACAAGTTCCGTGACTCAGTACCATCATTTGTCACGCAACATTCAACATGTCCTCAAAGAGGCACAGAATGTTTTTACTCCAGTATTTCATTGAAAATTTCTCTTTCTTTTTGTGGCATAAAGGTCATCTATAATATGTTGAGCCAAACTATTACCACTACAAGGAGTGATCAATAACAATGAAACATATTTTAAAAACATTCAGCACTTCCGGCTTGCGACTTATCACGTGACTGGCAAGCTTGAGTGGCCGTGGAATGCAGAGTTCCCTCGTGAAATCAACTGAGTGATTGAGTGAAGTTAACATTTTAGCGAAAGAATCCTTGCGTTTCCTCCTTTCAGCTCGGCTCTGAACTTGTAAAACAGTTCGTTATGTAAATTTCATTTAACCAAGTTGAAGTTGTACAACAGCTGTAGCTAAGTTTCATCAAACACGAGCATGTGCAATTGTGGATTAAAGATGAAATGGAGGTAAGGTTGTAGTCAGCTAACTCAAGCGAGAATGCATCTATTAGACGGTTTTACTGGATGCTCAAGATTTCTAACTCATGAACGCTTGAGAAAATGTAATATTGCACGTTTCATTGTGGCTTATGTGATTTTTGTAAATTGGCATTTACAGTAGTTGTTCAGGTACATAGAAGATCAGCAACCTTCAATGCGTCATCATGAAAGAGAAAGTTGCTAGGTCATCATATTCCTGTTTATCTACAGGGAGCCTTGCGCATGAATTCTTTGTTTTTCCAGTATCTCATTGTTGTCTGGTTGTTCGTTTGTTTTATTTCAATTACTTGAGACTGTTCTTTTAAAATCGATGAACTTAGAATTCATCGGTAACTGCTTGAACAGAGTGCATCAACTTCAACGTTGTGAGTATCGTTTAATCGACATCAGTTTACAAATTAAAGCTAAATACACCGCGTTTAAAAGCATCTCGGGGTAAAATTTCCGCACAGCCCCAATTACTTCATTATGCATTCAGTTCTTGAATAGAGAAAACAATGACTAAAACAATACATTGCCATTGGGAAAACAGATTTGTTTTACAATAGTATGGGGCTGTGCGGAAATTTTACCCATCTCGGCCAGGAGAAATAGTCTTTATACAAGTAAACCGAAATGTTAAAGCCAAGACAACCGATATGAAAGATTACTTAAACCTGATTCAAACTTTGTACGCTGTAAATCATAATTCCGGAATATCCATTACGGAATCGCGCCCATTGCAAAACGTCGCACGGGAAAATGCAAATAAGCTAGAAAAGAGAAAGAAAGCGTGCGTAACTTCACACAGGCCTGTCAATCTGACTGTCAATCATGTAATCCCCCGTGTATGCCGTGTTCCCTAGTATTGTCTCTTGCTCAGACAACCGAAACGTAGCGCTATTCATCGAAGATGAACAGACGTAATTAGTAGCGTTATCTTGATTAGTCTAAATTGATTAGTCATAAAATTACCTTTTAAATGTCGAGTTTTTAATTTGTTTTAGGACTGAAACGCGGTAGATTTACGAGGGGTAAAATTTCCGCACAGCCCCATACTTCATTTTGCATTCAGTTCTTGGATAGAGAAAACAATGTAAAAAACAATACATTACCATTGGGAAAACAGATTTGTTTTACAATAGTATGGGCCTGTGCAGAAATTTTACCTTACGAGGTTTGACCATCAAGTTCGCCATGAAAGCAAAATAACATTACAGAAATATTCCTTTTTAGCCAGTTATTGCTGTCAGTTTCAGATAACAGTCTTTGAAAATGGGGATCAACTTTTTTCCACTTGGCTACCACTTTTAAGAATTAAGGAGCCAAGTGGCTATCAGAAAAAAAAATTAATTTCACGCCCTGGCTTAGAGGAATAGTTGTTCTTGTTGATTATTGTAAAAGCATAAAATCAGAAAACCACATTACTGTCTTTGAGAAAATATCCGGGAAAGATGAAAAATCAAGCCAATTTTGGTTGTAATACGTAACACAATCTCAGTGGTAAAAATTTTTGAAATACATAATTTTCAGTAAAAAGAAAGCTTGTTTTTAGCAAACAAATTACACCTAATGATAACGCACAATAAACACTATATTTGAGCAAAACTTTAACTTTTCAAGTTTATTAAAACACATAGAAAGGATTCATCATTCCTGAATATCCTTTGTGTAACGTTGAGTTTCAGAATTTGGAAGTATACCAAGTTGTTGTCCACAGATTGACTAAACTGGAATCCTGTGGGAACAAAAAACATCAACCAAATGCTCATACTTGGTGTTCTAAAATAGTGAAAAATCAGTCTAAAGGATTGACTATAAACAGAGAAATATCAGTGTAAAACAGTCGCTACGGTTTTCTAAAATCTGGTTATGCAATAATATTTTTCATCAACTTACCTTCTCCTTCGCCACTTAATACTTCAAACACTGCAAAGTCGGGTTTTGAAATTGATTGCACTTCAATGCTCATAAGTTTCCCTTGTCATTTCCAAGTTTTCGTGTCCATATCTTTAGAAACAGCCAAAATATTCACTTTTGACCAAGTCGCTACACTTTTTACCATGTTGACACCATATACTGAGAATGGAGTTTTGCCACCATTGCCACCAAAAGCACTATGAGATCTGCTGTTTGCTCTGCCATTTTCGCTTTCATCTTTTCATCTCTGTGTTGAAAACAGCTCGGTGACCCTTCCTGTTTTGTGGGTTTCTGCAACATTATCAAGGTTTCAGGGTGTTCAAGGTCATTAGTCAGTTTCTGGGATTGAGCTATTTGTAAATATCGCTTCAAGTGCGCTGGAAAAGAGGTATGGCTAACGAAAAGGAAGAAAAGCTTTCGAGGATCAAAGAGTGGAGGAGGAAAAAGCAGGAAAATAATAGGCTAAAGAATCTAAATTATAATGAAAAGAATTGCAATAAGAGAATTGAATTTGCAAGAGAAAAATGGAGATGTGATCTTCAAGTTGGAAAAAGAGACAGAAAGTCAGTTTTTAGAGTGCCAGTTGATCTCAATGAGGAGATACTAGCCTCCATATAGTACAAAATGGTATTGTTTTTACTTTTTACTGTGTCAGTGAACTCAAAATTGATTATTTGTGAAAAAGACCACACCCACAAGGGATTCTGGGAAATACAAATTTGAATCAAATGTGACAAAAATAAAATAGTTTGAAATAAATCAGTTGTAATAGTAAATGTGAGTTTAAAACAGACCTAAAGAAGTGATTTTGTCCCAAACTAGCAACTTTCACATTTTCCATACATGTTACAGAAGTTGTTATGGTGATTGTGCCACTCATCACAGTTAAGTTTGAATCCTTTAATGGTGAGATAACTCCACCTGTAGTTCTAATTAACTCTCAGTGGCTTCACTTCAAACAGCTTATGCTTTGCCCAATTTTTGTCAAAATTTCTTGTTCATTCTACATCAAATGCAAGGGAGCATAACTTGTTACTTTATCACTTCTATCAGTCTCTTACCTCTGTATGGTGTTTATTTTATTTTAATTTTACTGCTTTAATGATTTTTATTATATATGTGGACTTGAAAGTTTGTCAGAGTATAGTAAAGATCAGTATTATTTCCAGTGCCTAGAAGCTTCTTGTTACTAATCTGAGCCACTCTGAAATGCTCTCTTGCTTCTTTTTGTATTTCAGTGTTAACCCTTTAATCCCTAAAGTGACCAGCATCTAATTTCTCCTTTCAGTATCATCCCTGAATCAAACATTAAGGTCATGAGAATAAAGGAAATGATAATCAACTGAAAAACCTCTTGATTGTTAAACAAATTCCCCTTGCTAGGACATCAGGGATTGTAAAGAGAACAGTATGGAGAATATGCATACTGATGTTAGGGTGTAAAGGGTTAAATCAGGGTCTAGAATTAACTTTTTTACTTTGGTGCCACATTGATTTAGGAACCAATCAAAGTGCATGTATAATTCAGCTTATTATATGGTAAATGATAATTGATCCATACGTGTTTTACTTCCTTGCAGCTGAGTTCCAGAATATTCTGAATTGGGGTTAAGTTCCTTTCCAACAGCTGCAGGTTTTCTGATACCTGACTGACTGAACAGCCAGAACTTACAGTGATTTTGGCACAGAACAGTTATTTTTCCAACAGCTGGTTGAATTTTTTGCTGTCCACCAGATTAATTACTTCCTAGTAGCTTGTTGTGAATGCAACCTGCCACACAATCTACTGGGTCAGTGTTTTATCTGGTGGATGGTATTATTGATCCAATCCAGCAACAGCACATTAGTCCCTGAGAGTTTAATTCAACTACTGCTACCATCTCACAGGAGAAGCAACTTGAAAAGTGAGTGTTTATCTTGTATGTATAGTTGACATAGATATGAATTTATGTATTGAAAAATAAAGATAAAAATAATGATAATAATTATGATGATAATAATGATAATAAATAGACCTTCAGCCAGCAATAGAGCTTCTAGTCTACAACACAGTTTATCAACTGATAACTGCAACTACTTGATTTGAGCTCCATTACACAGTACATGTACAATTGTGTAGGGATACATTGTACACCAGTATGACGGTTAACATTTTCATCTTTCTGTATGATAACATCATATTCTATTTTATAGGTAAACAAGTATTAGCATGACATAGTATAGTAAGGTAAAAACATTCAGGAATAAAGTTACATTACAGACAATTCACAGAATCAACACAAAATTACCCTTATGAACTGAATTCACAGTTTTCTGGGAATTCCTAGGAATTCCTAGGAATTCTCAAAAATTCCTAATTATGCAAATGACCCTTGTGAACTGAATTCCCAGTTTTCTGGGAATTCTTACAAATCCCAACTATGCAAATTAACTCTGATTTAAAAAGCTTGGAATTACTGGGAATTTCAGGGAAAGGAAGACCCAGTTCTGTGAGGACTTGGAATCCCTAGGAATTCCTAGGAATTCTTAGCTTTACAAACTACCTATAATTTAAGAAGTGTGGAACTCTTGGGAATTTCTGGGAATTGAATTTGAGGCAATTTTAATATCCTGAGGTCCATATAAATTCTAAGAAATTCTCAATACCTTGAATGTGAAGGTTTTAAGAAAAGGAGTAATTTCAGAGGCTTAAAACTTTGGCTCAATAAAAGGTATGCTATACAAAACTTACCAAGAGATATACATACATGTATATGTTTATAACTTAAAGATCATGAAATTCATTATTCAAACTAAGTTTTAGTAAATCTTTACATTAATATGGATTTTCTCATGAACCAGCTGTCAGTTATGTTAATCCAATGTACTCATATCACAGATTTGCTTTCTAACCTCAAAGGACTCTTGCATTCCATGATCAAAAAATATTTTTATTGTGATGCAAATTAATGTCTCATGTTCACTGATGTGCCAAAATCATCAAACATTCATCAGCTGTTTCATGGTACACAACTTCCACAATAATTAACAATAATTACATTGTTATCTATACTTAAAGAACTTTGTTAGTTATGAACATATTAAGTTACTTTCCTAACCTACATTACTGGTTGCCTTTGTTAGAAAACCTTGGAACAGTCAAGCTCAGAAATGCCTCAAACACTGTCAGAGACTTTTTGTTGACAATATTTTTAGTAGAAATTTCATACCTTAGACAAACAAATTCAACACCTAATTAATCTTTCTTTTTTCATGATTGTTGTTGCTTTTTATTTTTTTTTTTCAGTTTTTTGGTCTGTTTTCGTGACTAATTGCTGTAATTTGTTTTGCTGTTTTTATTCTTACAAAACATTTTTGTAAGAGTTCCAATACTTATGTGGATCATCCACACACTTTGCAAACATTTGGCATGCAGACAAGACACCTTTTAAATGACGTCTTCAATTTACTTTATTTGAAACTCTGATCTGAAAATATTTGTCAACAAGACTTATTAGTAGTGAGAAGTACCAACCAAGTTTCCTTTAACTTAATTTCTTAAATGTCCCAATCACTGGATCTCCCAAAAAATATTACATCTTTTTATTTTTGGTGCAAAATACAAGTCCTTCTTTATATAAAAATGAAAAGTGCAAGTCACACTTCAATAATAGCTCTAAAGTTTACTTGTTGTTCTTCTCTGTCTGTCAGCTATCAACAAATTGGAAATTAGCTGAGGCTCCACTAGGTGTTTGGTATGATCTCTGTCTGCTTCTTAGTACATGAGATATAAATAGCTCATCATCTGAGTTGGAGTCTTCAACTTGATTGAAATTCTTAGCAGATTAATCTTTGACACAGTTCCTAGTCAAAATTTTCTCTTGTGTCAGATTTGATTTTGTGATTCTTGACTATAGTTAAGAGTGTTTCTACAGCTCCTTTAGTCTATATTCTTCAGCTCAATGGTGTATGTTTCTACAGCTCTGACCATATCAATTGCCTAACAAGTTTTAATGCTTTGATTTACTTCCTAACTTCACAGCTTTTTTATTCCTGTTACCAACATGTGGAAGATCAGTTCATTGTTTAATACACCATAAGCACCCAGTAGATGCCAATTTTTGTTGTCTGCTTTTGGTGTCAATGTTTCTATCTTCATGGTTGACTGTTAATTAAGCAGTGCTCAAAAATTGAAATAGTTGGGTTCTTTGTGATCAGCAACTGGTTAAAATATTTAGCTCTTTGGTAGGTTTCCTTGAGGGTTACTATTTTGTTAATATAAAGTGAACAAGCAAACATTCCAAAGTACTCTAAAACTTTACATGTAATACTCTCCCAACAAATTAAATCATTTTAACTTGAATCAACCATTTAAACACATAAAAAATTATCACCAAGGGCTTTGATAAGAACATTTTTCAAAAAAGTGTTTCATATGTAACTGGCTGCCTTTAAGAAAAAGATTTTAAACTTAAAAGTAAATTCCATGTAACCTCTGGGCACTGGGCTTGAGACAATACCTTAGGTTGATATTCTTTATCATGTTTTGATCTGAGTACAGTATAAGCTTAGTTGTACAAACTGAAGATGTGTCCAGTTTTCTTTGATATTTGCCACCAGATGTGATTATTCATATCTGCCAGGGATTTTAAATCTATTTGGTACAAGGTCATGTAAAAACACAAATCTATGTTTGTATTTTGGCTTTGACACCTACCGTGATTGATTTTGTCTTTTTCAGTTATTATGACTTATGATTTTAGAATGATTGTCTTTGTAGATTTGTGCAGTGAAGAAGATAATCTTTAATAGAATTCTGTTCCAAAATAATTTAACATTAACTTCTACAGTTGGATCAATTAAACACTGATTAAATGGGCTGGACTGGCGGCTAGTCATTGTGTCCAGGCTTAATTATGGGAAATTAAATCGCCAGGTGATAAGTTGCTGAATTCTAGTTTTTATATTTTCTGTACTGCTTTTATTTTCAGAATGGGATTTGTAGTGTCAAAAAGAGCGAAAACTGATGAGAACAGTTCAAAGAACATTTATGGTGACCCACCAAAGATCGATTTTAGTCCTCCAGAGATAAGTGAACTAACCCAGAATTTTAAAAGTTGGAACGATGTTCAACTCCCAATTGACATTCTGTTGTTAACATTGAAGGACTGTGAGTTCTTAAGCTGCCACTATTACATTAATGATCCATTCAAAAGCTATGTTAAAGGGCTTGGTCATGTGTACTTTGGCAGCCTTGGTGAAGATCAAGATGTTAAACTGAACGTTGCTTTGATGCAATACTCAGAGGGTTCTAAAGTTCCTGGTGGTGCTTTGACTGTTGTAAAGAATGCTGTCACTCAGCTGAGGCCAAAAGCTGTCTTTTCTGTGGGTCAGTGTAGTGGTATGAATCAGGAAACAACAAACCTTGGGGATGTGGTTCTATCAGAAAAGCTCACAACCTATTCCTATCAGAAGGTTACCAAGGATGGAAAGAAATTTTGTGGGTTCACAACTCCTGTAAGCAGAGAAATTGCTGAACTCATCAAATGTGCAGGTCATGGTTGGAATCCACCCCTGGAAAATCCTAAAGAAAGGAAAGTTGAAGTCCTCTGTGGTGAGGTTTTGAGTGGTATTGAGGTTGTGCAAGCTGAGTGGCGACAAGAGGAGCTAGTGAAGTCATTTCCTGGAGCAATTGCAATTGAAACAGAAGGAGAGGGTAAGATCTCTTTTTCCTATGAAGTAACCGTCACTGTAAAATCTGCTTATGTGGTAGGTAAGCTTTTCTGCAAGTGTTGAGAGATGCACTGGCTTGTGTGTGTGAACATACTGGATTTAAGATCAAGAGGTCTGGGTTGAAGCCCTGGGCTAATATAAGGTAATATTTTTGTAAGATGACTTTCCAAAATGGATCTCTAGTTCCTTACAAATGTTTGATAACAATTTGGTAACAGTGGGAGAGGTTAAAATCAATAGATGTTGGAGAATATTTGTTGTTTTATTCATAATAGCTTGTTATTGTATGTCTCAGGAGTTTTCAGTGCAGCACATGACTTGAAAATAGAGTGGGTCGTCGCTAAGGGTATTTCAGGGTATGCAGATGGAACTGAAGCAAACGAAAACTGGCAAACATTTGCAAGTGTAACAGCAGCTTCTCTTGTTGTCAGCATTCTAAATCAATGCAGTGATTTTGAAGATTGGCCACATTACCAAGGTAAACAGATCAACTTTTATCTTTTTTAGGCCTGCACTATATTTGCTCGCAGTCACTAGCTAGTCTTCTATGCTGTTTTAAGTTTTGTGGTTTATAAAATGTGCTGGAACCGAATTACCAAAACTAAATTAAAAAACATGATTAATGACCTATGATCATGCACTGACAAAACAGAACAGCTCTTGGATCAGAAATGTTACATGTTTGTCAACAATTTTACAGACTCTGCTTATGTTTGGGATTCTTTCAAGCTTTTGATAGCATTTTCCCTCTGAGAAGAAGACCACCAACCCCCCAATAATACACCTAAAAACTCCTGCCTCACTCACTGCTTGACTGCCAACTGAAAGCGTAAGGCTGCCAGTATTTCCTCCCGCTTTTTAGGCTTTGGTCTCCAATGATCGTAAGAAACGAACCGGTGAGTTTTTTTCATTAGAGATAAATTTTTCGATGAATAGCTAAGTCAATATCAGTTTGCTGGAAAGCAACTTACCCACCTCCTAGAATACAAAGATACAGGAAATACCGTGGTGAACTTCTTTTTTTAACGACGGTGTATTTTTACACTGGCTGTTTATTTTACAGAAAGGATATTTTTCCAAGCATTTTGCTCTAATTTTAAAAAGACAAGTAAATGATAGGTAACCAGACTAAAGAAAAGAAAAAATTCAGTTTGTATATGTGGGCCTCCCTATCACGTGTAAAACGATATATATATAACATGTAGCGATGCGTAATGCAATCGCACGAAATGGCCCTAAACGAGGGAAAAACTTTAAAACTTTTAAGCGGAAAAGGAAAATCGTAAAGGCTGAGTAAAGCTTATCTGCTGACCGAAAAAATCTGTGCAAATTAGTTTATTTTAAAATATTTGTTAAGAATGCAATACAAGTGTGCATGTGCCACATGTGCCCTTGCAAGTTTTCATGTTAGTGACATGAAAACTTGCAAGGGCACTCTTGTTGTTTATTGTAAGGAAAATATTTTTTTCAATCTTCTCGCTCGATTGCAAACAAGAGATATAATTGGTAGGTCACCAAATCCGTTTACGTGGCGATGACAATTTTTCTTCCCGGCAGAAAAAAAAATGAAAACAAGAAATCTTCCGTTCGCGTACATAGGCGTGCATATTTCGTGTAAAACGATGCACAGTAGGATGCGTAATGCAATGACACGAAGTGGCCTCGAAACCAAAGAAAGGAAAAACTCGTTTTGCAGGTAAAATGAGGACATATCTATGGGCGTGCCCGGTGACCCCCACCCCCAACCCAGTCTTTCTTCCCCTTGCCTTTGTAAAATAAATATGTGTAGATCCAGCAAAATGGCATGAACAGATGTAATATGTACCACTCGCTATCCTCTCATCTTGGTACTTCGCTATGATGTCTTTATTTTTGTTGTCGAGCAAGGAGTTCCTAGTGATGAAGATTTAGAGTGGCCTTATCCAAGCTGCTTATTGTATGGAAAAGAGTTTTTTCAGAGCTTTTCGCTCGATCGCAAAGTAGATATGTAAATGGTAGGTTACCAAATCCGTTTACGTGGCGATGACAATTTTTCTTACTGGCTGGAAAAAAAAAAAGAACAAGAAATCTTCTGGTCGCGTATGTGGGCGTGTATATTTTTGTGTTAAATGATGCAAAGTAGGGTTGCATAATGCAGTAGCATGAATTGGCCTTGAAACAAATTCATCAGGGGACGTTTTATTAGGAAAGGAAAAAGCTCCATTGCCACAATAAATCTGTTGACTCAAATAATATGTTCTGGTCTAATTATCTTTTTACATTTGTTACCATGCAGGTGGTTCTACTAAAAATTTGCCTCCGCCAAAGGTGAAACGCCGTTATGAACAGTCGTCTCCGAGTGACGCCTTGACTCCAAAGAAAATAGGTAAAATGAGGACATGTCTATGGGCGTGCCCGTCAACCCCCAACCCCCAACCCCATCTTCCTTCCCCCTGCCTTTGTAAAATAAATATGCGTGGATCCAGCAAAATGGCACGAATAGATGTAATACGTACTACTCGCTATCCTCTCATCTTGATACTTCGCTGTGATGTCTCTATGTCTGTAGTTAAGCAAGGAGTTCCCAGCGACGAAGATTTAGTGAGGCTTTCGCAGAAACTCGAAAAATGGAAGACAGTCGGGCGTCCTTTCAAAATTGTGGAAGCATGATTAACGGCGTTTGACAATGAAAATAGGGAATAGTCTGAATAATCTTCAGAAGGTTGTTACATTAGAAAGAGAGTGAAGGCTCAGCTGCAACATACTCATAAGACACATAGAATCTCCCGCCTTACCCCCCTTTCCTCTTTTCAGCCCAACCCCCATTTTATAAACCACACACAACCCAATCAGTCCAACGAAGGGCTAACGCTTGAAATATTAGCTTTTGAAACTCATTGGTACTACAATATTTGAGATTTCCCTTTTTGTTCGTCTTAATAATAAGAAAAAACAAATATATTCAGAACAAATCAATATATTTTTTTAAAGATTTGAGTGTAGTGTAACAAACAATAGCCTCGATTAACGACCGCTTTTCGTGAAATGAGCCCGCACTTGACGGGAGGATCGGAGACTGTACTCGAGAATTAAGCACAAATTAAAAAACCGTAGTGACGTGATAGTGAAAATGTGAATATTTACCTTCGGAATTAAAGGGTGACGTTGTCAAAGTTACAAATTACAGTTGGTGAGAAATATTCTCCTCACTATTTAAAAAACCCTGCTCAAGTAATGTTCTCTTCGATGTGGGAGATAGAGAATTTGCTTTTTGTCTACAGACTCGTCTGTAACGGAATTTTTGGAATGGTGCCAGAAACAGTTGAGGACGTTTTACACTGGCACCATGTGTGAAGTGAAAACAACACCATGGAACCCAGACAACACGGTACACATTAATGACATTTACATACAGTTAACATTTTTACGAGACAACAGGAAACCTCATGGGACAACGAAAGAAAAGCTGGGGGACAGCAGTGAAGTATTTGAAGGTGACGAACATCATCCCATGCGTAGACGAATTCTGGTGTATGGAAGACCTGGAATAGGAAAGTCTACTTTCACTCAAAAAGTAGCTGTGGATTGGGCAAATGGCGAAAAGGAGATCCTCAAAAAGTTTGCCCTTTTACTCTTAATCAGGTTACGAGACGTTTGTGATAGTCGGGACGTCTGTGCCATGTTGGAAACCGCTAAATTGTTGTCTGCTGATGAACCGAAGGCAGTCGATAACTTGTATGAATATGTCCGTCAGAACCAGGAGAAAGTGCTGCTCATTTTGGATGGATATGATGAGTACAGCGGTGGAAAATCATCCTTAATTCATCAGATTTGGAGAGGCGATCAACTGAGACTCTGTTGTGTAATGATCACAACACGGCCAGTGAAAGAGGATGAGCTTAGAGCGCCAAGTGACGCCTTGTTTGAACTTAACGGGTTCGATAGCTTGGAACAGAAGGAACAGTTTGCAAGAAAGATTTTTCCTGATGAGGAGGACGTTAAAGGGCTACTTGAATACCTGAAGGAGTATGACCTCGAGGAGATGACAGAGATTCCGCTATTATTGTTGATGTTGTGTCTTCTGTGGAAAAAGAAAAAGCATCAGTTACCAACATCTCGTGCGGAAATTTACGTAGAATTTATTCAGACTCTCTTGGATCATATGGCTACTAAAGACTTAGAAAACGTCGCAACAGATAAAAGCATAGAAGAATATCAAGAGGAACTTTGCAAAATAGGAAAACTTGCATTCGATGCTCTTTTGGAGGACTGCCTGCATTTTAACTTCAGTAAACCTTCGCATAGTGATCTCTTCGAGAAGCTTATTCATGTCGGTTTTTTCCAAGTTTCCAAACTTTCTGCTTTGAACCGCGAGAAGATGGTGTATTTTCTTCACAAGTCCGTTCAGGAGTTTCTCGCCGCCTAGTTCATCGTTCAAGAAGTGAAGGTTAAGAAGAATGAAACTGTCACCTGCCTGTCAGGAATGGATACGCTTGAAAAATCAAGGAAGATGGTTGAAGTTCTAAAATTCGTTTGTGAGTTGTCATCAGAAGCTGCTGGCATTGTTTTTTATCATCTACGTTATGTCGGAAAGAAAGAAGGTCTCACAAATTACAATTTCACTAGGACGCCTTCTGTCGAAGATTTGTCTGATGCACAAAAGGAGTTTATTCTATTCTGTGTCGATTATTTGTTTCGTTGTCCAGCCTCAGAAAGACTAGCTTTGTATTCTGCATTTCTCTCATGTGTTAACCATGTTGTAATACTTGATTGGAAACACTCGTTTATCGCTGCCAAAATGCACTTCTTCAAAGACACCAGCAGCTTTCCGAACTATTTATTTTACTCAGATTGGGAGAGTAATTATGATGATCATCTATCCATATTGTTTGACTTGAACGCGGTCGTTTTAACGTGCTCTGGAGAAATTAAAGATGTTAAAAAATACGCCGATTTACGCGATGCGGACTTTTTCCTCGAAAAAAGCGAAAAGAGAAACTTTATCTATCTTCGTCGCATAACAGATGCTGTATTTCACTCTAAACTGCTTTCTGAATTGATATCAACGCCGGTTTGTTTTTCTCAGCCATCTGTAGATAATCTGGGAAAGAATGAAGACAAGAACATTGCGCTGTCTTTGACTGAGAACAGATCTGACCAGACACAACAACATTGTTTGTCACTGGTGAGAGAGGTTTGGTTAAGTGTAACAGTTGAGGATTTTGTTCTGTTGAAGAACTTGTTGCCTTTATTAACAGCTCCTCGGATTATTGATATATTCGGGAGCGGGACATATGCCTTGGAAGGTGATTCAATTGAGAGCGCGATTCACAGAATTAATTTTACTGACAATCTCCACAGTTTAAACCTTGAAAATATCAATCTAACAGCAAAGTGTGCTGCTTTTATTGCTGAGTCACTGCACCACTCTCCAAACTTGCAGAAGCTCTGCTTGTCATTCAACCCCTTACACAGCGGTGTGAGTCATTTGGCTGAGAATCTTCATCACACTCCACGGTTGACTATTTTAGAGTTAAGTTATGTACAAATGGGAGAAAAGGAATGTGCTGCACTGGCTGCCTCATTACAGTACTTAAACAAGTTAGAAGAACTGAATATGACTTACGATGCACTGGGTCACGGGATCATTGAACTGGCCAAGAACCTGAACAGTGTACCCAATCTGACTAAGCTGCACCTGATGAATACAAATATGGGTGAAGATGAAGCATCAGCACTGGCTCGTGCACTTAAGGATGTACCAGAGCTGAGTGATCTTGATCTAGGGCGTAATCCACTTGGCAGAGGAGTCAGGGACCTGTTCCCGCATCTCAGCAGTGTTCCTAAGCTGAAGTACCTGTCCCTGCTTAGTGTTCAGATGACAAAGACAGAGATTGAAGAGTTGTGTACAGCAGTAAATGGGAGAGCCATCACTTTGTTCACTGATTACCATGTAATAGTCTTTTTGTTGTTTCACTCAGTTGTATCTAATCTTTAGTTAGACGTTTCTCAGAATAGCACCAGATATTGTTTCCAGCAAGTTGCTTTTGATAAAATTTATCAGAGTAGTCTGCAAGGGAAAGAATGTAGACATCAGGAACAGTCACTGTTTCCGAAATTTTCTATTTCTATTTTGTGACATCAGGAGCAATTGTTGGGGATGGCGGAGACCGTAAACAGCCCATGTTAAGTACTTTTATGGTTCATGTAATGCTTCTTTGACTATGGTTTCCAGAAAAATTTGTTTAAGATTAAATTAAGACAGAGACAAATTTAGCTTTCAAAACTTTGATATTATTTACAAACAGTAGTTTCCAGTGTAGTGGATGCCTGATTACTGAAACCTGATTGAAAACTTTGGGAGTTTGATTCATTCGAGTTCATTCGATTGGCCTTTGAGTTTTAGCGAAATCTTGTTAGAGAAATCTTCTGTAGCTATGCCTCACATAAGAGAGAGAAAAAAAGATGAATTGTGAGAATTTTTCTCGGATCAAACTTCTTTGCGCAATGTTAATTTTTTAATTTTTTAGGCTTGTGTTGTTATTATGGGATACTTTTATTTGGGTTTGATTATGTGACCTGAAATTACTGTGAACCCATACATGCTTTGGATTTGATGACGTTGTTCCTGACAATCTGTAGCAGCATCTGTTCGCTTTCATTAACGGGAAGCGTTAACCCAACAAAATAGAAAGAACCAAATAAAAAAGGTTTTTTCTTGTGTTAAATCCAAATGCGTGTTTTGAAAAGCGAAAATCATGCTGACTCTATTGTCATAAATTTACGTTTTAAAGGTTTGTACTGATGATAAGAAATAATTCACAAAATATTGTCGGTGAAATGATTAACATCCAAAAAGAAACTGACACGGTGCTATAATTTACTTGCACTTAAATGGTTTCATTATTCTTATTTATCAGTTGGATTCTTTTTGTCTTTAGCTGCACTGCTCATTTTTTTAGAAAAATTAAAGAACAACATTGTAAAAATTGAATTTGTCAAAATTACTATTTCAAACCTTACACTCTAAAACCTTTCAAGTGGGTTAAACGAAAATATATGGCTAAACCCTCACCAACTTAGCAAAGTACTCTGGGTTTGGTAATAAGGAAAAAAGAGAAATGGCGAGAAGCAATGGGAAAAGAAGAGAGGCGGGCGTGAAATTCGATGGGTAAATATACTTTTTTTTCCGAGGAGGGGGGGGGGGGTGGGGGAGGGAGAACTGCTTACTCGTATTGCATAACAAAAAAGGAAGAAAGATGAAAAAGGAAGGGAAAAAAATCAAGTAAAAGTGTTTAAGATGGGTCACCTCTGACAAGTGCTTCGGCTCGTTGTTTCCATTCTGTATCCAAAATAAGAGCAAAATTACCACGTCCTGAACAAAATAAAGCGCCTGCAAAGACTAATTAAACTAGTGGAGGGAAGAAGCCTTTTGGAGGCGTAGTTTCCATTGACATCTTATTCAGCTGAATGCAACCAGTAAAATTAGCGCTTAAAGAATGAAGATCTGCCCTGCTAACAAAAAAACGAAAAAGCGAAACAAATCATTTTAAAAGCTTAAACTTCATAGGCGCGACCCGTGACACGCAGCCACTAGTCAAACTCCGCACTGCGCTATAATTTACTCGCTCTTAAATGGTTTCCTTATTCTTATTTAGCAGTTGGATTTTTTTTCTTCTTTAGCTACAGTGCTCATATTTTGTAACTCTGTCAGATGATTGCAGGGCCCATGGGTCTCCCGAAATTGTTGATAATGAAGTTGCTCAACTAACTATCGTATGCGTTTGTCTCTGCTTGGTCTCGTGTCGGTGTAAAATCCTAAAAAATTATATATTTTTGAACTTCAATTTGGCACACACCGTGGAGCTGATTCCGTGTACTCTTAACGCAGCTTCCCTTGTTTCTGTGATGTCGCCGAACATAAACAATTCTTATTCTCATCGCCATCACCGGAATAAAAGACCTACCTTCGTTACTGATTGCTGTCTTGTCTTTCTTGTGGAATGTGGGCGTTCCTTTTTGCTTCCAGGAATACGGAAGTGGTACATCTTCCTACCAATCTCAAAACTAGGCAAACCAGAAACTACTGTAGCATGAAATAATACGAGGATAGATTTGGAGGCGTTAGTTCAGTGAAGCACAAGTGAGAACATTTAAGTTGTTTTGATTTTTTTTTATCATCAGTTTGTTCTAAGTGTCTCGCATATGATTGAAACATTATTGTCAGAAAAGTATGGTTACATTGAGAGGAGAGTTCTTTGCTTCTAGGAAAGTCAAGAAAACATTAAAGCGAGAACACTAGATCATCAAAAAGAAAGAATAATTTAGGTAATTCTTTGTGTGCGGAAGATAATTTCGAAGATATTGGACAGTTTTCGTCCTTTTAAAGAAAATTAATAGTTATTGTAATTTATGTGTTCGTAAACCTTCACCTCATTTTAATCGTCAGGGACCATTGTTGTTTGTTAATTGAAACTGAGATGTTTTTCCATGTTGTAAAAGAAAGTCATATAGTCACTTGTAGATATTTGAATTCAAAAAAAATGTTCTCTTTCACTGCTCGCTCTATGGACAAATGTATTTGAATGCGACGAATATTTATCTTGCGTGTTAAAATGTAAGTTGATTGTTACATAGAAATAATGAAACAGCTGTATTTTGCTATAGCGAAGGAATCGTAATATTGCGATTACGTGGGGAGAATCAAGATCCTCTAGACATTTATTTGGTGTGAAAATGTTGAGAGTTTCGCATAAGTGGTGCTGTGGTTGATGTTGTGTCCTTTTTTTTTCCTGTGATAGGTACGTGAAATGGCAGGTGGAAGGAGGATCAGTCGACTTCTTACAAAAGCTGAGCTGAAAAAAAAAAGCATAAGGTTTAGAAAAGAGCCAGATGATGACGATGACGATGACGACGATGATGATGATGATGATGACGAAAGTGAGGATGATGATGATGATGACGATGACGATGATGATGACGATGATGATGATGGTGATAATGACGAAGATGAAGATAGGAAGCATCTCGATGATGATGATGATGATGAAGATAGTGATGATGGTAGTGACGATCTCGATGGTGATGAAAATGAGTAAGCGCTCAGAAAAAAGGTTTCTGTGGCATATGATTTAGCGAGCAGTAAGAAGATTGATATTTCAGAACATAATCTATCAAATATTTTTGCTTGCGCGTGGGATTGGTCTAAATGCGTCACGTGACCGAATATCCACCAGCTAAAACAGGAAAATATCCGTGAATATACCCTAAGTGATATTCCCCGATTTTCAAACCTTACGTCCACTACGATAGAAGTCTTCGTTTCAAATTTAATTCAAGATTAGAGAGCGTTTTGTGGTTGTTACAGAAGAAAGGATATGTTTTCGTGTTCATACAGTTGTACCAGCGAACACTGAAAAGTGAACCTCCTATGTAATAAACGGTGAACTGTTCGTAGACACTTTCCCTGCGCGTTGGAAAAATATTTGAGGGAAGATAAACACAATAGCTTCCATTTGACGCAAAAATATTGTGGTATATTTGTCTTCAGACATTATTTGTCGCAAAAAGCTGTCACCTTTTCTCGAGCTTCACTCTCGGAAACTTTTCGCATCTCGGAACATGTAATGTCCGAACAGCAACAAAAACAAAAACCATCGTGCATGTATTTGCGCCAAATGGAGACTATTGTTTATTTAGAATTTCGGAAATTGTTGGACGTGTTTATCGTCTCTTACAGCGCTACACCTTTATTTCAGCATAGCGTATGGCAGCAGCGTCGAGTTGAAATGGGAAACTTAGATAATTTCACGTTATTGTTTTGCAGGGGGCGGCTGAGAAATGAACAGAGTTTTAAAACGCATGCGCTGCGCTATTGTTCTGCTCATTATTTAGATCTTTAGTTTGTTGTTGTGGTTTGCTGAAGTTGCCGTTGTCATCGTTGTTTGCTGAGGTTCACAAATTTCTAGTCCCGCGTGAAACGTCTCATACTGTAACCCGAAATGCAAGTTCTTTTCAGCAATGAAATACCGAGTTCTTACTCATGAGGTTTTGCCGATCAGAAAGCGAAACGAATTTCTCAGGATATCAGAGTTAAATAGATTAGCATAGATCCCAAACGTGTTTTTTTGACGCGAAGAAAGAAAGACTCCTTTAGTCGTCTATGCTAGGCTCTCCTTTTTTGGAGACAGTCAAGAAAGGTGTGAGGTGAGACATTGGAGGTCTGGGAAGGAGTGAGAGGAGTTTCCTTTCCTTCCCAAACCTCAATTTTCACTCTCCCAATAATTCGATCTTTTCAAGCAGCTGAGACCCTGGCAGGAGATAAGCTCAATTTATTTAAATTAATTAATTCAAATTAATCAACTCAATTACTTCAAACTAATTAGTTCAATTAATTCTAATTAGCTGATAAGCTTATTTTCTCTTTACGAAAATAGCTGACTTTGAACAAAAGGAACAGATGAATGATTCCTTGAGCTAGGATCAGTTGACAGGCAGCGTTGTGCTTTCAAGTAGGCTTATTTTTCGATGCTTTACATTGATGATGCTTGAAATTGGAGATGTATGGAAAATCTTTCATTATCAGAAAAGTTTAAGTCGATAATCGGTGTTACAAGCTTAAATGCTTGTTTGTCTCACTTGTCATTGTAAATAGCAATTTAGTTGGTATATTTTTACCCAACGTTGTGACTTTTTTTAGCCTCACTTTTATTGATTTATTAAAAGGATTTTTGTGAAATATCCTTGTCTCTTCGTAGTTGTAGAAAGTACAGATGGCATGAGTGGTTGAAAAAGACCCTGGATACGACTTTTATCCTTGTTACCTGGATCCTAAAGCACAGTCATTGAAATGGTTCTTTTACGGCTGAACGCACCGCGCACAGAGTGATAATTGTGTGCATAGTTTGAATTCAAGAGACTAGTATGTTGTATTTAGTTCGATATAGGCAGCCCCTGGACGAGAGGAAAAACTGGTTAATTTTCTTGCTTTTGATTTGCATTTTTTTCGCGATAATTTATCGCAGAATCTGTCGGCCTGACTTGTATAACAATAACGCCCTTCGTGTCCCACCGACCGATCGTTTTACTATTGTTTTTTATGATTTGTTTGTTTTTTTTCCCTATAACCACTTGTTTATTTCCACAAGCCACCCGTCCTCCCATAAGTTGTAGTAGGTTGTTTCTTTCAATCAGCAGGGATTAAAAGGCATGTAAGCATCTAAGCATCCTCTCCTCCGTGATTTAATTATATCAAGTGTTAAACCAGGCGACGAGAAAAATACAAAAGGCGGAAAGAAAGACAAAAATCATTGCAAGCAGTCTCTTTTTTTGTCCTCTTTCCCCTTCTTCCCCCATTTCTCTTCCGCAAGAGCGCATCAAAGCAAGCGTGATATCCAAACATTTATGGTATTTCTCGTACACAGAACCTACGATGGTTTGTTACGTTTCGGGCTTACTTCCTGGAAAGGGGGATTTTGTTTGCGCTAGCTATCAGAAGACATGATTGGTTTCTTTTTTCAAATTATTTTATTTTAGATCACATTTAAATTGTTTTGCAGCCAATTGGTATCACGGACAACAAACAATTTTCATTTTTTATATAAAATCAACATCGTTTCTAATCTAATTAACAAACAGGAAAAAATTCAGGTTAGACAGCTATAGGAGAGTCATGATGAAATTTAATCAATTGATTAAAGATTGACATTTATTGGTTGTTTCTGTGAGTAACTTATGCAAAAAAAATTGAAATTTAAGAATATTTTCCCCTAGTAAGTCCAACAATGAATGCTGGGAAGCACTGTAACTATTATTTCGTGGCATTCATGGTTGTATATCCAGACAGTTAGTAAACATTTATCAAATTGGAGTTAGGTCCTTTAGATACCGCCATGAAATGAACAAGCAGTAGCCTCCATCTGGCGCGAAAATATGCACGGAAAATGGTCATCCAGTCAGAAAATGTGTAACGACAGCGTTGGCAAAGCTTGAGGAAAGTTTTGAGCCTCGCAGAAAAAGAACCAAGGATATTTCATTGCCTTGGAAATGTTTCTGCACAACCTATTCTTTTCACCGCACTCGATCTCGGACCAGGTACACTGCTGCTTTTAGATATTTCACCAAGATCCGAAACCTTGAGTGAAATCATAAAGAGTTTGTTCTGTTAGAATTCTACCACATATCGAAAATTTTATTCATCCCCACAAAAATGTTGGGAAAACAATGGACGAAGTTTGCTTGAGGAATGTTTTAGCAATGTGTAAAACTCCTTACCGCCAGTTCGTTCAGGTACCTCTCGGTTGTAATAGAGGATATTCCGATTGCTTCAGCTTGGAACTAACCAACTGCTTGGTCAAATGCAGTTTCATTACATTTACGAATGTCTTCGGAGTCACAAGGCAGCTGATTGGACAGTTTTGAATACACGAGGGTGCTGTAGACATTCATGGCTTCGTGCGTTGCTTCAGAACATTTATCTGCTACAAATGTGTCCCAAGCTGACTGGACATTAGGAATCACTTCAAGAGTGTTGATGACCTGCACGTAAAGCTCAACCAAGGCAGCCAAACCTGGAAACAGAGTGGGTCATCGAGAGATGAAATTTGTCTTTAAGTTTAAGGACATACTTAATTAGAAAAGTATGCAGTAGACAAAAGGTGTAAAAAATAATCTAAAATAGAAAAGCATGGCATAAGATTGTGACTGCCATAACTCAAGAAGTAGGCGGCGACTTAAGATTCTAGAGGTTAATAAGCTCATCCCTCGAAATTTGTCTTCAAAACCAGTAATTTTCGTCTGAAAAATACATGGAAATCTGAGAGAAGTTACGAGTTGCTCTCTCACGGGAGATGAAAGCCAAACGAAGATGCAATAGTAGCCTTTACCTTCACCAGTCACAAGTTCCCCGTCGTTGAAGCTGTGCTTAGGAGTAAGAGTTCTTTTCAACAAGACCTAGAACTTTTCTATTCCAGAGAAGAACTCACTGTTGATCTAACTTTTGTTTCTGTTGATGTTTTTCATGACCTCTTCATTTACTGATGGTGGCGGCAGTTTGAAGGCTTCAAAACCAGGGAAGAAACGCAAAATGCTTTCAGCGACTTGTTGGGTATGGTCTGCCTGTCCTTTTCCTTGATACTTGAAAACCTGGTTGGTTTAATAGCAGTTGTAATAAGTAACCAGTCATTTTCTCCTAGGGTGGGAGGGAAGGATTCTGTTAGGAGAGACAGAGTATGAAGGGGGTACTATGGAAAATTGACTGCCAATTAATTGTTAATGAAGGGGGGGGGGTGGGGGGAGGATCACAAGACTATTACAGAGTCTTTTTGGGGAGATCAGGGGAACATTATTGTGACAAAACCAAGATCCTCTGTCATCCCTTTCATATAGACGTTTATATAACAAGCCAATACAAGATTTAGATCCCCATCGCCGAGGATATGGAGCAAATTACAATGTGATCAATGATCACTGTAATCAAGGTAAACCAGTCAATCAGTCCCTCTTTGTTTATAGAACACGACTACGTTTTAAGTAAAGTCAATATGTAAATTAAGTGAGCAGACTTATCTAATTAATGTATGCAAAGAATAAAGACAGCTTTTGTCTCAATTTTTGGTCGACTTAAAAGAACGTCTTAGTTTAAACGACTTGCAGAGAGATATATACATAGTTACAAAAAAAAAAGCAAGTTTCTTCCATTTTCAAAACCAGTGCATCTCCAAAAAATTAAAAAATAAACCTTACAACTAATAAACAATCCATGTTCTTGAACATTCGGGTATTTTGTTCATATAACAAAGTCCAAGAGTCTATTCCGAGAAGACAATGATACAATCAATATTTCTGCGGCTGTGACAAAGAGTTTTGCGATGTTTTCAGTTTGAAGCAGATAATATTTCAGGGAAGCCTTTGATTAATTCTTTTGTCATTTCTGTCCAACGTTTCAAAGTGAGTTGCCTTACCCTTGTAAGGAAATACTCCTTAATGTCTGTGCAGTCTTTTGGAATGGACTGAGTAACATCCTTGCGAAGCCAGATGAAGAATGGAAAAGTCTTGTGGAAGAATTCTGTGTCCTCTCCACGTAGATGAGGGCCGCTCGCACTCACACTGCCGTCGGCGTTGGAGCGAAATCTTATTCGTTGAGACAACTTCATAATAAAACAGCGAAATGTTAAGAAATGTTTTCGTTTCATCTATCGCACACGATAGCTTTTCTGTTATCTTCTTTGTTCAGCTTGGTACCTTTTTTGGTCACAAAATCCTTTTGTCGAAGGGTTAAAGTTTTACTCCTGCTTACTGAAGAGAATAGACGACAATTTGTTTCAACGAGAAGTTTTTCCAGTGTAAGGTCGACTTCCACTCTCAGTTCGAGAAATAGGCCCTACTCCTCCATCAACCCCCAGTGGAAGGTTTGTGATCAAAACATCGGATCGTTCGTGTCAAATACCCCATTCACACCAGCAAAACATGTTTTGTTAAACTGGTTTTCATTGAATGAAAATTATAAACAGAGAACTGAAAAACTTGATTTTCCATTGGATTCAAGTACTTGCTAACTTGCATTTCCAATGTGCTACATTCAAGTCAAAAATATTCGGTTAAATAGTTTCTATGAAGAAAAAAAAATTAAACTGTGTTTAACAAAACAACTTTTAAACATGTTTAAGCTTTGGTGTGAATGGGGCATTACTTGCACTTAAATGGTTTCATTCTTCTTATTTGTCAGTTGGATTCTTTTTGTCTTTAGCTGCACTGCTCATGTTGAGTAACTCTGTCAGATGCTCGTAGAGCCCATGGTCGCCTTTGTCATAGAAGCCTTTTTTATTTTTTTTAGAAAAATTAAAGAACAACATTGTAAAAAGTGAATTTGTCAAAATGACTATTTCAAACCTTTCACTCTAAAACCCTTTAAGTGTGTTAAACGAAAATATATGGCTAAACCCTCACCAACATAGAAAAAAGAGCAAAGTACTCCGGGTTTGGTAATAAGGAAAAAAAGAGAAAATGGCGAGAAGCAATTGAAAAAAGAAGAGAGGCGGGCATGAAATTCGATGGGTATATATATTTTTTTTCCGAGGAGGGAGGGGGAGACTGTGTACTTGTATTGCATAAAAAAGGAAGAAAGATGAAAAAGGAGAGAAAAAAAATCAAGTAAAAGTGTTTAAGAGGGTCACCACTGACGAGCGCTTCGGCTCGTTGTTTCCATTCTGTACCCAAATAAGAGCAAAATTACCACGTCCTGAATAAAATAAAGCGCCTGCACAGACTAATTAAACTAGTGGAGAGAAGAAGCCTTTTTGAGGCGCAGTTTCCATTGACATCTCATTCAGCTGAAAGATCTAGAAAAGACGTTATGAAAGTGAAATGTGATCATCGCAGTAAATTTTCCAATTTAAGCAATTGGAAAGAAGAAGCCTGAAAAAAAATCAGGGCTTCAACGGGATTCGAACCCGTGACCTCCGCGATACCGGTGCGATGCTCTACCAACTGAGCTATGAAGCCACACATTGGGAGCGAGGTCAATTTATTGAGTTTATATGAATTATTTCATATAAACTTCACAAAAGACGTTATGTTATGCAACCAGTAAAATTAGTGCTTTACGAATGAAGCCTTGCTGTGCGTCAAGCGTAAGCGCCCCGCTAGTAAAACAAACGAAAAAGCAAAACAAATCGTTCTAAAAGCTTAAACTTCATAGGCGCGACCCGTGACACGCGGCCACTAGTCAAACTCGGCACTGCGCTATAATTTACTCGCTCTTAAATGGTTTCCTTATTCTTATTTATCAGTTGATTTTTTTCTTCGTCGGCTACACTGCTCATATTTTGTAACTGTCAGGTGATTGTAGGGCCCATCGGTCTTCCGCGTCACATAAGCTCATTTTTGAAGAAAAATTAAAGAACGACATTGTTGATGATGAAGTTGCTCAACTAACTATCGTATGTGTTTGTCTCTGCTTGGTCTCGTGTCAGTGTAAATCCTAAAAAGTGATATATTTTTGAACTTCAATTTGGCACACACCGTGGAGCTGATTCTTTGTACACTTTACGCAGCTTCCCATATTTTTGTGACATCCCTGAACATAAACAATTCTTATTCTCATCGCCATCACCAGAATAAAGGACCTGCCTTCGTTACTCGTTGCTATCTTGTCTTTCCTGTGGAGTGTGGGCGTTCCTTTTTGCTTCTAGGAATACGGAAATGTTACATCTTCCTTCCAATCTCAAAACTAAGCAAACTAGAAACTACTGTAGCATGAAATAATACGAGGATAGCTAAGGAGGCGTTAGTTCAGCGAGGCACAAGTGAGAACATTTAAGTTGTTTTGAATTTGTTTTTTTATCATTATTTTTTTTAAGTGTCTCGTATATGATTGAAACAGTATTGTCAGAAAAGTACGGTTTCATTGAGAGGATGCTTCAAGGAAGGTGAAGAAAAACATTAAAGCGAGAACACCGAATCATCAAAAAGAAATATTTAGAGTTGTTTGACTTACAATCGTGTAACAATTATGTTGGTGGAGAAGTTAACTGGAATAAAACTCGTTGCATGTAGTCGTACAAGGTTGGAAAATTATTGAATGATTTGAATGATTTGTATGCGAAAAATAGTTTCGAAGATATTAGACAGTTTTCGTCCCATTAAAAAAAATTAATATTTTTTGTAGTTTATGTGTTTGTAAACCTTCATCTCATTTTAATCGTCAGGGACCATTGTTGTTTGTTATTTGAAACTGAGATCTTTTTCCTTGTTGTAAAATAAAGTCTTGTAGTCACTTGTAGATATTTGAATTCAAAATAGTATGTTCTCTTTCACTGCCCGCTCTATGGACAAATGTATTTGAATGCGACGAATACTTATCTTGTGTGCTAAAATGTAATTTGAGTGTTGCATAGAATTAATGAAACAGGTGTATTTTTCCAAGCGAAGGAAACTTTATATTCCGATATACGTGGGGAGTTTCAAGGTGTTTTAAATATTTATCTGGTGTGAAAATGCAAGTTGAGAGTTTCACATAATTGGTGCTGTGGTTGATGTTGTGTCCTTTTTTTGTCCTGTGATAGGAAGGTGAAGCAAAAGGTGGAAGGTGGATCAATCGACGTCTTACAAAAGCTGAGCTGAAAAAAAGAAGGAATAAGGTTCAGAAAAGAGCAAGATGGTGACGACGACGACGACGACGGCGACGATGATGATAATGATGATGATGACGACGAAGAGGAAGATAGCGATGATTTCGATGATGATGATGAAGCTGACTGAACGCACGGAAGAAAAGGTTCCATGGCAACTGATTTAGCGAGCAGTAAGAAGAATGATATTTCATAATATATCCCATCAAATATTTTTGCTCGCGCGCGGGATTGGTCTAAATGCATCGTGTGACCGATTATCCACTAGCTCAAAACTGCAGAATATCCTTGAATAAACCCTACCTGATATTCCCCGATTTTCAAACTTTTCGTCCATTAGGGTTGTTGTTGGCTGTTGGTTGTTACAGAAGAAAGGACATGTTTTTGTGTTCATACAGTTGTACCAGCGAACACTGAAAAGTGAACATCTTACGTAATAAACGGTGAACTGTTCGCAAACACTTTCCCCGCGCCTTGCAAAAATAATTCAAGGAAGATAAACACAATAGCCTCTATTTGGCGCAAGAATATTTTCGTATATTTGTCCTTAGATATTATCTGTTGCTCAAAGCTCTCACTTTTCCTCGAGCTTCACTCTCGGAAATTTTTCGCATCTCGGAACGGATAATTTCCGAACAGCAAAAGATACGAAAAACAACGTGCATATATTCGCGCCAAATGGAGACTACTGTTTATTTAGAATTTCGCAAATTTCTGGACGTGCTTACTGTCTCTTACGGCCCTACACCTATATTTCAGCATAACATATGAGAGCAGCGTCGAGTTCAAATTGGAAACTTAGATAATTAACCGTCGGTATTTCCCTTCTCAGATCATGCAAATTTTAGTGATCTCACGTTGTTGTTTTGCAGGGGACTGCTGAGAAATGAACTGAGTTTTAAAACGCACTTGCTGAACCATTTTTCTGCTCATAATTTAGACCTTTACTTTGTCGTGGTGGTTTGCTCAAGTTCCCAAATTTCCAGTCCCGCGTGAAACGTCTTATACTGTAACCGGAAATGCAAGTTCTTTTCAGCAGTAAATTACCTGGATGTTACTCAGTGTTTTCTCCGATCTGAACGCAAAACGAATTTCTTAGGATATTAGAGTAAAATAGTTTAGCATAGATCCCAAACGTGGCTTTTTGACGCGAAGAAAGAAAGACTCCTTTAGTCGTCTGTGCCATGCTCTCCTTTTTTGGAGACAGTCAAGAAAGGTGCGAGGTGAGACATTGGAGGTCTGGGAAGGAGTGAGAGGAGCTTCCTTTCCTTCCCAAACCCCAATTTTCACTCTCCCAATAATTCGATCTTTTCAAGCAGCTGAGACCCTAGCAGAAGACAAGCTCGATTTATTTAAATGGATTAATTCAAATTAATTAACTCAATTACTTCAAACTAATTAGTTCAATTAATTTTAATAAGCAGACAAGCTTATTTTCTCCTTACGGAAAAACCGACTTTGAGAAAAGGAACAGATGAATGATTCCTTGAGCTTGGATCAGTTTACAGGCAGCGTTGGGCTTTCAAGTAGGCTTATTTTTCGATGCTTTACACTGATGATGCTTGAAATTGGAGATGTATGGAAAATCTTTCATTATCAGAAATGTGAAGTCGATAATTGGTGTTACAAACTTAAATGCTTGTTTGTCTCACTTGTCATTGTAAATAGCAATTTAGTTGGTGTATTTTTACCCAACGTTGTCACTTTTTTTAGCCTCACTTTTATTGATTTATTAAAAGGATTTTTGTGAAATATCCTTGTCTCTTTGTAGTTATAGATGGCATGAGTGGTTGAAAAAGACCCTAGATACGACCTCTATCCCTGTTGCCTGGATCCTAAAGCACAGCCATTGAAATAGTTCTTTAACGGCTGAACGCACCACGCATAGAATGATATTTGTGTGCAGAGTTTGAATACAAGTGACTAGTATGTAGTCTTTAGTTCGATATAGGCAGCCCCTGTATGAGAGGAAAAACTGGTTAATTTTCTTGGTTCTGATTTGCTTTTTTTCCTCGATAATTTATCGCAGAATCTGTCGGCCTGACTTGTGTAACAATAATGCCTTTCGTGTCCCACCGAGCGACCATTTTTAATATTGTTTTTGATGATTTGTTTTTGTTTGCATGTTTGTTTTTTTCCTATAACTACCGTCGTTCCTTAAGTTGTTTCATTCAATCGGCCGGCATTAAAAGACATCTAAACATCCTCTCCTTTTTACTGCTGTGATTTAATTCTATCAAGTGCTAAACCTGGCGACGAGAAAAACACAAAAGGCGGAAAAAAAGACAGAAATCCTTGCAAGCAGTCTCTATTTTTGTCGTTTGTCCCCTTCCTCCCCCATTTTTCTTCCGCAAGAGCGCACCAAAGCAAGCTTGATATCCCAAACTTTATTGATATTTCTCGTACACAGCCTACGATAGTTAGGTAGGTTTCGGGCTTAATTCCCCCGAAAGGGGATTTTGCTTGCGCCAGCTATTAAATAATCAGAAGAGCAGATTGGTTTCTTTTTTCAAATTATTTTATTTTAGATCACATTCAAGTTGTTTTGCAGTCTAATTGGTATCACGGAGAACGCACAATTTTCGCCTCATATATAAAATCAACATCATATCCATTGGCGGGAAACGTGTTACATAACTTTAAGGTTGTTAACTCGTTGCAAATTATAATTAACTGGAAACTGATATAATGCCACTACTTAAAAATTGAACCAGTGTTCATGATAAGGGATAACTTTAGAGGCTTTACATAACGCTACACTTTGATAAGGTGCTAGCAACCCCACCCAAGACTGGTATCATTTGCAGCGCTCTATCAAAGAATCCCGGCTTTTGAACTTGCCGTTGTCGGCTCTGATTGAGTAGCAGCTGTTGTCTCAAGCTCTCCACTGTCTTCTCCATGCCTTCATTTGATTTATGCATTTGTGCAAGTCGTTGGCTGAGTACTTGGTTTTCACCTCTGTGCTAAAATCATCAAATTTCTCAGTCACTCAGAATGAATTTCTGAAAAATCTTTCACAGAAAACACTTAATGGGATAAATTCTTGCTAGCGTTATTCATTCTAAAGATATATTTTGAGACATTTGAAGGTAAAGTTATTATGAGGTAATATTCTTATAACAAAAAAATGAAGGAATAATCAATCTAAGTTGACACATCATAAAATTATATTGGAATGGAACCAAGAGAAAATAAGCAGGCAGAGAGGGCGGCCCTGGCACGAGGACTCGTTTAGACAAGATGTGAGCCTTTTGTTTGTTTTTATTTCACCTACCCTGGTACCAAATCGGATGTTACTCAAAAAACCCAGTTCCCAGGAATGAGTGTACTCACGCTTTTTTAAAAGGCTTACTTTTCTACGTCTTTAATTGGATTTCACTATATTTCATCGCCATAAAATTTGTGTGTCTGTGCTTTCTGGAATCAAAGATGTGCATGTTTAGCGCTTCCGTCTGAGAAGGCAAAACTCACAAAAAGCAGTCAATGGTCCTCTTTGTTCTTTTATTCTCTTTTTGTGATCTGGACAAATGGAAATCGTCGAATGATAGATTTGACGATGGAAAATACTTTTTGAAGTGTGGAGTGAATTCTTTAGTGGTTGTGAAAATGTCGGATCAATATCAGAATCTGATCAACTGCACACCTACTCCTCCCCTGACCCAACATTAACCCTAACTTGTTATTTTTTGATTGTCGTTGAGTTGGGGGGGAGGGCGGGTAGGTTTAGAATTTCTCAGATACTGACATTGACTTAAAATGTCTTACCTCCTTATGGCGCTGACGATTTTCTTGTTGCAAACGTTCGTGTTCCTCCTTAAATGAGAACGAAAAGTCACATCAGTATAGGCTTTGTCTAGCAGATGATTAAATTCTATATGCTCGCCATTGAAACTAAATTAATCCAGCAATGTTTTTGACAAAGAACAGAGAAAGAAAGCATGAACTTCAATTAGCTTTTGTTCTCTTGATAATCAGTTGATTAAGTTTGTTGAAGAAAGGATGTTATTTTCTGTTCCTTTTATTTAGCCGCAGAACGTTAACAAAAAAATTCCCATTTCATTTTCCATTCCTAATTCTTCCCAATTCCCTTTTCCTCATTCTTCATTTCCTATTCTCCATTCCCGGCATTTATAATTCTCAATTTTTTCCCGTCAAAAAGTAATATGATAAATGAGTCGATTAAAATTGCATCATCAGTACCTCAAGTTTCATCTTCTCTTGCTCTTGATAGGCTTTGGCGGCAATTTCTCGATTCAAGTTCTCGTCGCTTACATCGTTGCTTTTTCTGTTAGTTTTCTTTGTGGTAACTACCAAGAGATAATACTGTTATATTCTCTTGTAACTACGTAATGGATACTAAGACCAAGAATCGCAATGTACTTGTATTAAAGGAACTGAATTCGATTGGTATTTTTTTTTTGTCCGTAAAACTATTAATGTCATGGAAAAAAAATAAGACACAGATTAGTAACCTTTTAACTCATTAATTTGTCTCATTTCTGGTCTGAATTTTTAATTTCAAGTAAAAGTCTATTTACCGGATGAAACTCGAAAAACACAGCTGCAAAAACTCGTTTAGCTCTGGTGGCACAAGCTTTGTAGTCCTGCTCAATCTTTTTGTAACCTGCTACAATGTCATCGAACATGACTTTGGCGCCTTCCTTTCCTTGAAGCTGGTCGAGGATTGGGTCCAAGTGTTGTTTTTTGAGGTGCTTCAGGAGAGCGTCACAAGCCTCTCGCGTAAACTGATCATTCTCAGTCTGCCACGTGACATACTCTCGGTCAGCAAACGACTGGGAAATAAAAAAAAACGAAAGAAATAGACCTTTTATATTCACAGTGAATACCAGTGTTCATCTTTCCGTGCTGTTGTCAGTTCCCAAACAGTAACTGGACATTTATTGGCTGTTTCTGTTGTTAACTTGTGCTTTAAATGTCACAAACTCGGCCATTTGGCAAGAGAATGCACTGCCTCCTGGGATAGCCCAAGAGGCGCTTATCGCGGAACCACTTTCACCCCAGGATACTCATACAGCCCCTACCGTCACGGAGCCTATACTCAACCCGGTGCAAAGCAGCAATGTTGTTGATGAGGAGGTTGCTGAAATCGCTCGGGTACATTGCGATAGCGAATTGTTTGAGTTTGACTTAAGTACTGGTCCGCCGTGTGTCAACATCAAGGGAAATCTTCGAAGAGACGTCGAACTTTGGAAGTGTATTGGAACTCCTAGTTTTATTCTTAACGTTATAGAAAGGGGATATTTGTCACCTTTCGTTAGTTTTCCAGAACCAGCGGTTTTCAAAAACAACAGGTCGTCTCTTTCACATGCCGAGTTTGTTGAGGAGGCTATTCAAGAATTAGTTCAGTCAGGTCGTTTCGTGGAAACCAAGGTACCGCCTCGGGTGGTAAACCCCTTGTCCGTATCTGTTCAAGCTAATGGAAAGAAGAGGCTCGTTCTTGATTTAAGATATGTCAACAAGTTTCTTGGTAAGATGCACGTTAAATACGAAGACTGGAAAACAGCTATGTCTTCGCGCGGGGTGCATATATGTTTTCCTTCGACCTGAAAAGTGGGTACCACCACGTTGAAATTTTGAGGGCCATCAAACATATCTTGCTTTTTCCTAGAAGCATTCCAATTCCAATCAAGTGAAGTTCTATGTGTTTACAATTTTACATTTGGAATTATCGTCCGCCCCTTACGAGTTCCCAAAAATTCCTAAGCCTCTTGAGAAACAGTGGAGGCATCAGGGCATTTCCGTGGCTGTTTATCTTGACGACGGATGGGGAACTGAAAAGGATTCTCAAGTGTGCAGTATTGTCGCGGATGCCGTCAGGAACTGACCTTTCTAAGGCGGGTTTCGTTACTAACGAGGAGAAGTCAGTGTGGATACCTTGCCAGAGGCTTGATCAGCTGAGTATCACTTGGGATAGCGATCGTGGAACCATTGAAATTGTCGATAGGAGGGTCGCAAAGATAACTAGTACCATTGACAACATTATCGACTCCGATTTTGTTCTTTCTGCCAGAGGATTGGCCTCTTTTACAGGGTAGATAATTTCTACAGCGCCTGTTTCCGGAAATATCTCAAGGATCATGACTAGGCACTGCATTATGTCTACATTAAGCGCGCAGCACTGGGCCTCGAAAGTTAAGATAGATCCCTATTGCATTGAGGAGTTCTATTTCTGGGAAAACAATCTAAATTCCATCAAAAGCGCAATTGTTTTCTTATTAATAAGCCACAGCGTTTCGCTTACTCCGATGCTAGCGCTACGGGGTGTGGTTCAATTATTACCCTTAATGAGGATTGTGTGTGTCACAAGCTTTGGGAACCTTCAGAGCGCTCTAAGAGCTCTACTTGGAAAGAACTTGCAGCCATTGATTTTTCTCTGGAGTCTTTTGGGCCAAGGTTCACTTGTCAAGTGGTTCATTGATAGCCAGACGGCGGCTAGAATCATAGAAGTCGGAAGCGTGAAATTGGATTTGCACAGGTTTGCGATTAAAATTTTTCAGTTTTGCGCGGAGCACAGTATTCGTTTGAAGGTGCGGTGGATCCCACCAACTAAAACTGAGAAGACGAATTACATCCGTCACCTTATGCACTTTGATGATTGGCAAATCACACAGGATTTCTTTCTAAGTTTGGAAGAGTTATGGGGCGCGTATACAGTTGACTGTTTTGCTGATTTTTATATAGCAAAGCTTTCTAGATTCTTTTCGCGTTTCTGGAATCCGGGTGCGTCAGGAATTGACTTCTTTGCCCAATAGTTAAGTTCCGAGAATTGTTTAGTGGTTCCTCCAGTTTCTCTTGTTGCTCGCGTTATCCATTATCTGAGCCTACAGAAAGCGATGGCTACTCTTGTAGTCCCATCATGACCTTCGTCCAGTTTCTGGCGTCTTCTGACAAGCAAATATATGTGGTTCATTAAAGGATGCTTTACGCTGAATGCATCCCAAACTCTCACCCTGGGAAGAAATTTAAGTTCATTCCTTGGTTCTCCTCGCTTTACGGGCGAGGTTGTCGCGCTTAGATTCGAATTTTTGTAGGTATTATCCAGGTTTTTTGCCCTTCGAGTTAGGTCGAAGGGTTATTGTTTTACTCTTGCTTAGTAAAGAAGATAGACGAGAATTTGTTTTAACGAGAAATTTTTCCAGTGTAAGGTCGACTATCACTCTCTGTTCAAGAAATAAGCCTAACTCCTCCATCAACGTTCAGTGGAAGGTTTGTGATCAAAAAATCGGATCGTTCGTGTCGAAGTTACAGAGTGCATGCTTCGCTTTTCACGAAAAGGCTTCGAGAACTAATGAAAAAACATGTGGGAACTCTGTGCATTGCAGAAGTTATTTTTCACATGCTTTCCAAGTGCTTTTCAGCAGTCTTTTTTAAGGTAAATTTTACATACAAACGTAATTTTCCTCTGGAATACGCGTTTACCCTCGCGACGTGGAAAGAAATGACATGGACGCATCCAAACCAGTCGCTAGACACTTTAATCTCCCTAATCATTCTAAACAACATACGACAGTTTGCGGCCTTTCCTTACAGCTAGGCAGTTCGGAAAGCCGCAAAACATCAGAACAAAAATTTATCTTCCAAATCGGCACTCTTAATTCCCAAGGTATCAACGAGCGCTTTTCATTCAACTAGTTTATTCTTGTTTTCTCGTCACCATACTCCCACCAATAGCGTAACTCCACTTTCTGCATATAAACCCACACACAACCCATAATTCCTCCAATCGCTCTGACGAAGGGTTAACGCTCGAAACATCAGCTTTTTTATTCTTTACGATGGCTAATTTACGTTTTCAACTCAGTTGTTAACGCCAAATTAACTGCTATACTCTCCTGTCATTAAATGAGTAACATACAGCCGCAGCTATCAGGAGAACATAGAGGAGTTGAAGTTTTCTTTCAAGCTTTTACATGGTTTTGCCAGTAACGTAACTGCAACATATGAATGGAACATTTTAGTAACCAGATTCATGTGAACTCACCCGCATTTTTTGTGGCACTATCCACATCCAGATTCCAACGGTTTCCGGATCAAAATGATGACCGAGGGGGAACACCTCAGGTTGATCGCAAGCTTCGCTCAAAATATACGACTTCTCTTTTCTGTATGGCCTGGCAATCGATACAATACACACGGGACCTACACATAGGAAATGTAATGAAACATATTTCAATCAATTTAGATAACTCTAGTAGTTGGAAATCACTCATTAAAAGTACGTTTTAAACGGTCATACCAACTTATTATATGGGCATGCAAAGGAATTCATCAGCCGTGATCGCAGTTAGACCAAATTTGATACACGACTTTCACTTTATTGTGATGTTAGCAGCCAATAGAAATGTAAGATTTACATGGAGAAATTCTGGTTGCATTTTTAAATTGAATGTGTCTGAAGGTAAGTGAAAAACCACCCAAATAGCCATAAGAAGGCCAGAAAAAAAGACACACCCGTACATGCAGGCACGTGTGAATACGGAAAGATAAGCTATCGTCGTAAGTGAATCTCTTAAGATCCAACCCAGGAAAGGAGCTTTAAAGCCAAAAAGTAGTGTTTGGCACGCGCCTCGACTGACAGTCGCATACCAGAATGGACATCATAACGAATTGTGGGAAAAGTAATGTGACTAATCTGTGGTGCGTCTAACTCGTTCTTCGGATTGGTTAAGTGTGTAAAGCGAAATTCTTTTTATTTGAAAATCTTATTTATCTAATCTTGCAAAAAACTGAAAAGAATTGGTTTCAATTACATCGCATAATAACCGGAAATATATCACGACTACTCTAAATATCGACTCCGGCGAGTTCTTTCAACGCTTGGATCAATCACGGGCAGACAAGCCTGTGGGTTTGAGACCGTGTAACGTCAGTTATTTGATACGCTATTTAACTCTTACTTTGGTTGCAATTTGCAACGGTCGATCTCGGCAAGACGCAAGTGATCCCGAGAAATGAGCGAAGCCAGAAATCAGTGTATTTGCCCGCCTCTAACTACCTCAAAAGCCTGCTCGATTTCCGAGATTCGCTCATCATCTGCCGTCGACACGTGATGTGGACCGAAGAGGTCGATCATAAGCCTTCGATTAACCGTATTAAAATTCTAATTAATCCCTAACTGAGCTCACTTTTCACCCGACCCTTCCCACGCCAGTGCATAGTGCGTCAGTCGAAAGACGGTACAAACCAGCCCTGGCATGGGAAGGATCGGGTGAAATCTGAGCGGCTCAGTTAGTGTTTTTAAATCAAAACAGTCCCCAGCATTAGAACGAAAGATATCTGTCACAGAGGTTCGTGTTTCTACACGTCGTTCATCTGCTAAGCTAAGAACGTGTACAGACGTATTCATCACCCTCTCTTCTTTCTTTAAAAACAAGAAATGTATGAAATGTACGAGTTTCACTCTTCTGATTTGTTCTGTGAATTCAAACTAGTATGGTGACAGGACAGCCCAGCGATTCCGCCCATTTATTCCATGGAAACTAATATTTTCATTTCTCGCGCTATGATTGTATTTCTCAAAGGAAATTTAATTTGTGGAGCCATCTTCAATACATGTTGGATGAGATAAGTTGCTCCATAACTACGAGTAAAGGGTAAGTTGAAATAGCAGCCGGTATTTAGAAGAGTCAGCCACTTACCTACAAGTCTATAAATAGACTTAAGAATATAATGGCGAGATAAAGGTATTTTTATCTGCTCCACTGACTAAGCGTTGAAATCTTTTTTAACACGGAATTTTTTATCGGTCAGCTTTGATTTGAATTTAAGACTACATCCTTCTAACTGAATGGAGTGACAAGTACAGCGGTCTACAATCTAATTTTGTGATCCGTAGATGTCAAATGAAAGAACGAGCGAAATCGGTATGACTGGCAAAAGTACATTTATTTTTTCAATCCCGTTCTGTTGCAGAAAGTGTTTAAGGCCCAAAGGTAATTTATAGTTGAAAAATAAGCGGATGGTTCACCAATGAAATCAATGCAAAACTTGTCCTTTTTGGATGAAATTCTGTAACATAGATGGCTCCCAGGAAGTAGTTGTTTGACTGCGTGGGACATTTTTAAGGTTTCCATATGCGGTGACCATGTAAGTGTGTCTTTGCACAAGGCGAAGAGAACTCACGCGATTACATTTTACTAGCAAATAGATAGGGCTTTCATTCGCTGAACGAATTTTTATCCACTGTAATCATAAAAATCACAATCTCCTCGATTGTGATTGGTTTAAAAGACTCTTGTTTTCCACTAATTCACTTGCCAAGTTGTTATTGGACAGGCAATAAGCTAATCACATTCAAAGTTGTAGTTTAAATCAACCAATCACAACCTTGGTTTCAATCACCATATAAACAGCGCACAGACTCCTAAATTGGGGCTTTCTTCAAAATTGGAGATTTTTTTCCTATGAACAGTGGCAACATCTTCGAAGACAGCGATGGTTTTGTTTGTAAATCGTAATGTTTATGATTAATTGGTAATAAGACTTCGTGTCATCCTATTCGGTCTGTAATTATCCTCGTGTTGCTCGAATATTTTTCGTTTTCTTATCATGAGGTAGCCCCGCTTGATACGTTTTACCATAGTTAGTAGAGGGGACTACTAACTATGGTTTTACCAAATAGAATAGTCTAGACGTTTATGCATGTTTTGAAGATTAACTGATCTGAGATACTTTCACAGCAGATGGAGATGAACCTCATCTCTGGTACACTAGGCAGATCTTGATGAAAAGCAAACAGAAACGATTTTTACAGAAATATACTCGTTTCCTAACTGGAGAGCTTATAAAATATGTCAGTGAAGTTGAGTCAATCTAGACACAAATTCCGTGACTCAGTACTACCACTTGTCACGCAACATTCAACATGTCCTCAAGGAGTCACGGAATGGTTTTACACCAGTATTTCGTTAAACATTTCTCTTTCTTTTTGTGGCATAAAGGTCACCTATAGACTGTCGAGCCAAACTATTACTACCACAAGGAGCGATCAATAACAATGAAAAATATTTTTAAAACATTCAGCATTTCCGGCTTGAGCTAAAGATTACCTTTCCACGTGACTGGCAACCTCGAGTAGAATGCAGAGGCGCGGCATCCCAGTTCACTCGAAATCAAAGTTTCAACTAAAGAATCCTTGTTTTTCCTCCTTTCAGCCCGGCTCTGAACTTGTAAAACAGTTCGTTATGTGAATTTCATTGAACGAAGTCGAAGTTGTACAACAGCTGTAGCTCAGTTTCATTAAACACGAGCATGTGCAATCGTCGGGTAAAGAGGAAATAGAGGTAAGGTTGTGGTCTGCCATCTTAGCGAGAATGCATTTATGACATGGTTTTACTGGATGTCAAGATTTCTAACTCATGTACGCTTGAGAAAATGTATTATTGAGCTGCTCAAATAATTTTTGTAGATTGGTATTCACAATAGTTGTTTATGTACATTGAAAATCAACAACATCTAATGCGTCATCGTGAAAGTTGCCTATGTCATCATGTTCCTGTTTGTGTTTATATGGAGCTGAATTCGTATGAATTCTTTGTATTTCCAGTACCTCATTGTCTTTTGGTTGTTCGTTTGATTTATTTCAATTAATCGAGACTGTTCTTTTTAAATCGACGAACTTCGAATTCATCGGTAACTACTTGCATAGAGAGCAATTTAAACGTAATGGGTATCATTCAATCGACATCCGTTTACAAATTAAAGCTAAGTTTACCACATTTAAAAGCATCGGACAGGAAAAATAGTTTTTATATAAGTCAACCGGAATGTTTAAGCTAAGACACCCGATGTGAAACGTTACTTAAACCTGATTCAAACATTATACACTGTAAATCATAATTCTGGAATATCATTTGCTGATGTGAGTTCCTTAGAGCTGTTTTAATGCGACAAGCATTCATGATCATGACTTTGCCCAGCTTCCTTTCCTAACAGTTTATGAATTCTTAACTGTTACTTTAGTATTGAATTAAAGCGAACCATCCCTCTCTTGAGGTTAATTTTGATATATTGAATTTGCCATTTTGAAAATAGCTAATCTCAATCGTTACTTTTTGCTGCTGCAATTGCTTTTTCAAATATCACTGCTATTACACTTTAGATTATATACTAAGTTTGAATCCCATAATGTTGAGATCATTCCTGTAGTTGTAATTAACTCTCAATGGCTTCACTTCAAACAGCTTTGCTTTGCCCAATTTTTGTTAAAAGTTCTTGTTCATTCTACATCAAAATAATGCATAGGAGCATAATTTGTAACTTCTTCACTCCTATTAGTCTGTTACCTCTGTATGTTGTTTATTTTATTTTAATCTAGTGCTTTTATGATTTTAATTTTTAACTTGGGGACTTGAAAGTTGTCAGGGTATTTTCAATGGCTACAAGCTTCCTGTCTCTAATCTGAGCTACTTTGAAATGCTCTCTTGCCTTGGTTTTTATTTCATTGTTAGCTCAGGGTCTAGAAATAACTTTTTTTTTAACCTGGGCACCAAGTGTCATAAAAAATTGGATTCAGCCACCATTTGAAGCAATGATTTGGTTGCTAAGTCTGAATGATTCCATAAAAATGCTCCCTTTAATTGCAATACAAAAAAGTTTCAAGGACCTCGATGATTTGTTGAAAACGAGTGTTGGAAGTTGATATAATCAATTATGAATTAATTTCTGCATTGCCGAGTGTTGGTTTGCATGAATAATACTGAGAAAACCTTAAATAGATACCTGCTAGCATGGCTAACATTAACATTTTAGTTGCAAACAGTCAATTTTCAGTAGCATTGACAGCCAGCTCAGATTGCAATTTTGCACCTTGCTTCTATGAGCTATATTTATGCATGTTTTCCTTTGGGATTTTGTTTGTGATATTTTGTCTTTGTATGCATTTTAAAAGTATGTGTATTTGCTTTTAACTTTTGTAAACAAGTCTCTCTGAGAATCACCATGTTGCAAGAAAGTACCTTGTTTAAACATCAATATTCAAAAATAAATTAATATGAACTTTATAAACAGCTGATGCAATAAATATATTTTGTGTTGCCATGTGACTGTTCAGTAATAGATCATAGTTGACATCAAAATGTGTAAAGAACAAAAAAGTGGTGCATGAGGCACAGTAGAGTGTGCCATTGATGTACTCACCACATTTTGATATAAGAACCAATCAAAGTGCATGTATAATTCAGGTTATCATATAAATGGTGATAATTGATCCATATGTGTTGTACTTCATTGCAGCTGAGTTCCAGAACATTCTGAATTCTGGTTAAGTTCCATTCCAACAGCTGCAGGTGTTCTGATACTTGACTGAGTGAACAGCCACAACTTACAGTGATTTTGGCACAGAACAGTTATTTTACCAACAGCTAGTTGAATTTTTTGCTGTCCACCAGATTAATCACTGCCCGGAAGCTTGTTGTGAATGCAATCCACCACACAATCTACTGGGTCAGTGGTTTATCTGGTGGATGGTATTATTGATTCAATCCAACAACAGCAAGTACCTGAGAGTTTAATTCAACTACTGCTACCACCTCACAGGAGAAGCAACTTGAAAAGTGAGTGTTTATCTTGTATGTATAATTGAAATAGAAATAAACTTAGGAATAGAAAATGCTCTTATGCTCAAGTAAACCATTTTAATCTCCTGCTGCCTTGATTGAGGTAGCTGTTGTAGCCCTCTTTTGTATTACCAAGATATAAGAAAAGCTAGAAGTAGCCTTACTACAGGTAAATAGAACTTCATTCTTCTATTTCCTAGCAATTTATAGCTGATTTTTCAAAATTTCAAGCCCATTAAGTAATGTCAATTTCACACTAAACCTTGCACATACATGAAGGGAGAAAAGTTTACTGGTGGGTTTCAAGATAGCTCAAATGTTTTCCAGGCTTGATCTGTTTTTAGTGCTTTTTTTAATCTTTCATAATTAGTCAGTTGGCCTCTGAGCTACAATCAGTTTGCACAGTTTTACTGTCCACTCACAGCTCTCACCTTCCCCTAGCTAAGGCTCCATCTGGTATTTGGTATGATCACTGTCTGCTCCTGAATATATGGGATATACAGTATATAGCTCATCATCTGATTCTTCAACTTGATTGAAAGTCTTGGCAGATTCTTTGACACAGATCCTAGTTAAAATTTTCCCTTGTCATCTTATCTCCTCCATTAGTAACAAAGGCTGTGCAGATTGTTACAAATAATCCTTTTTGTGACACTTGCGACACAAATACTTCTCGTCAATAGGGTATCAACTTGCAACCAATATTCCTGAAGTTAATACTACTTTTTCTGATTATCTTTATCTGCCTTTGCAGAACAGTTTTTATTTTGATCCAATTATACCGCAAGAAATTGAAACAGAAATTAGCTTGTTGCCATACAATAAAGCCCTGGGGCTAATATTCTACCCCTGTTAAACTGTTAAAACTTGCCAAATCAGTCATATCCATACCATTAACCAAAATTTTTAACCACTCTGTACTAACTGGGGTTTACCCTGCAAAACTTAAATATGCAAAAGTAATTCCAGTTTATAAGGGTGAAGACGAGACGTTACCTGAAAACTATCGGCCAATTTCTTTGTTATCAATTTATAATCATTTATTTGAGAAAATTTTATATCGTAGACTGATAAAGTTTATAGATAAGAATGATATTCTTTATGATTTACAATATGGCTTTTGCAATAAACATAGTACCCAGCATGCGATTCTTGATATTGTGAACACCATACATTCTTATATGGACAATAGAAAGTACTCATGTGGAATTTTTATAGATCTTAAGAAAGCATTTGATACTGTTAACCATGAGATTCTTTTGACAAAACTTGAACACTATGGAATAAGAGGAGTTATAAATTCTTGGTTTAGATCATATCTTTCAGATCGCCGACAGTCTATTGAAATAGACAAATGCATATCTGAAACTGAAACGATCGTATTTGGAGTACCTCAAGGCTCTGTACTTGGACCCTTGTTATTTTTGTTATATATTAATGACATCCATAAATCTTCCAAGGAATTTACTTTTTATCTTTTCGCAGACGATACAAGTCTAACTTATGCAAATGACAACTTACTTACTCTTGAACTAACTGTCAATAATGAACTTGAGAAAGTAAGCGAATGGCTTAATGCTAACAAACTAACGCTCAACATCAAAAAGTTTAATTATGTCATTTTTCGTCCCCACCAAAAAAGAATGCCTTTCATTCCTCAAATTAAGATTTTTAATCCAACTTTAAATACTAGAGTAACTCTAGAGATGAAGGACTTTGTTAAATATTTGGGTATAATGATTGATTCTGAACTATCATGGAAGCATCATATTGACTTTATCTGTCACAAAATTAGTAGATCGGTTGGAATAATTGCTAAAATGAGGCATTACATTCCACGGCGTCTTCTTTTGAATTTATATCATGCACTTATTTCTCCTTATTTAAATTATGGTATCTGTGCATGGGGCAACTGTCCACAGACCTACCTCAATAAGATACTTGTTCTGCAAAAACGTGCTCTGCGTTTGATTTATTTTTCTAAACCCAGAGACCATGCAATCCCTTTTTTTATTGAATCAAACTGCCTTCCTTTGCAGTCTTTGTTCTTTCAACAGTTAAGCTATTTAATGTATGACGTTCATGCTAAGACAGCTCCTAAAAGTCTTCTCGATAAGTTTGCGAAAATCAATACAGAACATCATTATAATACGCGATTATCTGCAAAAGAATGCTTCTCTGTCAAATTCTCTAGAACTGAAAAAATGAAAAAATCTTTTACTAGAATCGGTGTGTCTATTTGGAATTCTATTCCACTTTCTGTTAAGACTCTCAACGTTTCTAATTTTCGTAAAAAAATTAAATCACTACTCCTTAATGTTCTAGGTAATGAAGATAATTATTTGAATGTTAATTTTTTAATAGAATATTTTGTGAAGTTAACCTGATATATTGTATATACCTCTAGTTGTAATTTTAGTCTTTTTCAAATAACAAAATCCCTTATACTTGAATTTATATGTAAGGTGTTTCTTTCTGTATGTTTTTATATTCCTTCTTTTCTTTTTTCTTATGTAATTTAATAACGCCTTTAGTTAAAGTCTTGTCCTGCCGAGATTAGCATTGTAGCTATTTGCAGGACATGAAGTTTTGTAAACCTTATATTTCTTTAAATAAAGAGTATGTATGTACTTGTTACATTTTTTCCATCAGCAAAAAATTGATGTACATGGTTTTGAGGGATTTCCACAGTCTTGGCATTGGACTGGAGGCTAGTTATTATGTCCAGGCTTAAATATGGTGAATTAAATTAAACTCTAGTTTTTATATGTTTCTGTATTGCTTTTATTTTCAGAAGCGGATTGGCAATGTCAGAAACTGCGAGAACTGATGAGAGCAGTTCAAAGAACATTTATGGTGACCCACCAAAGATCAATGTTAGTCTCCCAGAGATAAGTGAACTAACCCAGAATTTTATATGTTGGAAGGATGTTCAACTCCCAATTGACATTCTGTTGTTAACAGTGAAGGACTGTGAGTTCTTGAGCTGCTACTATTTCATTAATGATCCAATAAGAAGCTATTGCAAAGGCCTTGGTCATGTGTACTTTGGCAGCTTTGGTGAAGATCAAGATGTTAAACTGAAAGTTGCTCTGATGAAATGCTCAGAGAGATTTAAAGTTCCTGGTGGTGCTTTAACTGTTGTAAAAAATGCTGTCACTCAGCTGAGGCCAAAAGCTGTCTTTTCTGTGGGCCACTGTAGTGGTATGAATCAGGAATCAACAAAGCTTGGGGATGTGGTTCTGTCAGAAAAGCTCACAACCTATTCCTATCAGAAGGTTACAAAGGATGGAAAGAACTTTTGTGGGTTCACAACTCCTGTAAGCAGAGACATTACTGAACTCATTGAATGTGCAAGTCATGGTTGGAATCCACCCCTAGAAAATCCGAAAGAGAGGAAAGTTGAAGTCCTCTGTGGCGAGGTTTTGAGTGGTACTGAGGTCGTGCAAGCTGGATGGCGACGAGATGAACTAGTGAAGTCATTTCCTGAAGCAATTGCAATTGAAACAGAAGGAGAGGGTAAGATCTATTTTCCCTTTGAAGTTACTGTTACTGTAAAATCTGCTCAAAGAGATATTTGGATATATTTGTATCCTGGGAGAGAGAGTTGTTACTCATATCGTGTTGGCAAACTTTTCTGCAAGTGTTGAGAGATGCACTGGCTTGTGAGTGAACATACTGGACTTTAGATCAAGAGGTCTGGGTTCAAGCCCAGGGCTAATGTGATTGTGTTCTAGTCTTGGCTGGGACACTTTACTCTCACAGTGTGTCTCTATATCCAGGAGTACAGATGGCTACTGATGAACTGACCAGTATTTCATACACATGTTGAGTGAATAAGAGTAAAGTCTCAGTGGCTGAATGGTATGGGACCTGGGAGAGGCTCATTCTACAGGGACTAGCTCGGCACCTAGTATATTTTAGGTGACTTTCCAAAATATATCTCTAGTTCCTTACAAATCTTTGATGATAATGGTAACAATGGGAGAGGTTGAAATCAGGAGATGGTGGAGATTACTAAAACTTGTTGTTTTATTCATAATAGCTTGTTATTGTATGTCTTAGGAGTTTTCAGTGCAGCACATGAACTGAAAATGGAGTGGGTTGTCATCAAGGGTATTTCAGGATATGCAGATGGAACTGAAGCAAAAGAAACCTGGCAAACATTTGCAAGTGTAACAGCAGCTTCTCTTGTTGTCAGCATTCTAAAGGAATGCAGTATTTTTGAAGATTGGCCACATTACAAAGGTAAACAGATCAACTTTGGTCTTTTTTAGGCCTACAGTATATTTGCTTACAGTCACTAGCTGTGCTCACAGTCACTAAATGTGCTGGAACTGAATTACCAAAACTGAATTAAAACCATGATTAATGACCTATGATCATGCACTGACCAATCAGAACAGCTCTTCACTCAGAATTGTTACATGTTTGTCAGCAATTTCACAGGCTCTGCTTTTGTGTGTTGCACTGGGCTAACAAAATGTGAGAAATTAAAGATATTGATGTTGACCTGAACTTAACATACAGGAGCTCTAATTTTCTTTCTACAAAGATGGATGGTGGGATGCTCTCAAACTTTTTGGGAAGAAGACTTCCAACCTCACCCCACTATATAATACACCCAGAAACTCCTGCTTTAGCCCAACCCCTCCCCTACCAGCACAACCCTTATTTTATAAACCACAGGCAACCCAGGTTCCTCCAATCGGTCCAAAGAAGGGATAATGCTCGAAACATCAGCTGTAGAAACTCTTTACGGTGGCCATTTACATTATCAACTTAGTTAATAGAACCAAATTATCATTGCTAACCGAACAACAGTAACTGTTAACTCTTGCAGATAGGAAATTACTTGAGCCATCATCGTTGTCTACAAATTCCCAGTATGTCTACTGAGACTTATAGGTGCCAGTCTTTTTCAACCCAATTATTGCATGGTGCCTCTCCTAAGAACTGCGGTTAAATGCTGAATTTTTATGCAGAGGAAGGAAGGATCACAAACATCTTAAATTCCTCACGTAGATTTGCATTTTTAGAAATCTTACACCCACATTCGTTTGAGTTATGTCCTAACCATTGCAAGCAAGGTTAGGACGCAGTATTCGAATTATGTTGGTTTGAACTACATAAAGCCGCATGTCTGTTTCAAACCTCATAAGGCTGTCTAACTTCTGTCTGTTTGGTTTTGTGTTCTTGAAGATATTTCAACTGACAGACAACATTCAGCACTGAGTAAAGAAGTTCCGGTAGAGCCATGCTGCTCTAGTGCCCAGTCTTCCCAACAGCAACATGTTTCATCTACCAAAACAGCAGGTATGTATTTGAATTAACAGATGCAGTGAGAAACTGTTTCTTTTATTCTTATTGCTGTGAAACTCACCATAGGGTTCTCTCTTACTTAGTAGGAGAGCTTCAGAATCCGAGGGTCTGGGGCTCGATGCTGCATATTGACTCATGACATCTTCCTTTAGACTTAACTAATTAGCGTTGCTGTTTGCGGTTTAGCTTTCTCTCTTCTGTTGATTAGCTATTTTTCTTGAAACTTTATGGCATATATTCCATAGAAATCTCTTGTGTTCACGGTTTTCTTAGTCTTACAGAAATACATTTTTGCGGTTAGATTTCTTTGACATGCAAATAATTACCTGCCATTATTTAATTAGTAATGAACCTGATTAAATGCCCGCCTCGCTGTCTCTCGTTTTAAATTACTTTCCTTATGTTTGTAAGGTGGAAAAAGGAAGTCATCAAGCGGGTTACTGGACCAGGGCATAAAGCGCTCAAAGCTTGAAGCTATTAGTCACTGAGGACTTCAATTTTTAACTTCTTCAGAATCTGCATTCTGATTTAGACTTTCGGACTGGAGGATTTTAAGTGTTACATAGTTACAACAAGATTTGAGATTTTCCTTTATAATAATTGCACTTGTCACAGAACAAATCAATATATTTTTAAGATTTTTGTGTAGCGGAACAAACGATAGCCTCGATTACCAGCTGCTGTTGATGAAATGAGCCCGCACTTCTCTCCTTCACGGATCGGAGACTGCACTTGAGAATTAGGTGAAAATCGAACCTAGCGACGAAGATTTAGAGTGGCCTTACCCAAGCTGCTTATTGTATGGAGCTTTTTTTATAGCCTTTCGCAAACTAGAGATATAAATGGTAGGTCACCAAATCCGTTTGACGTGGCGAGGACATTTTTTCTTCCTGGCAGAAAAAGGAGAACAAGAAATCTTCTGGTCGCGTATATGGGCGTGTAAATTTCGTGTAAAATGATGCACGGTAGGATGCATAATGCAATGGCACGAAGTGGCCTCGAAACCAAATTCCTCAGGAGACGTTTCACGAGGAAAGGAAATAGCCCCATTGCTACAATGAATCTGTTGGCTCGAAGAATCTGGTCTAATTTTTTTTTCTTTTTACATTTGTTATCAAGCAGGGGGTTCTACTAAACAGTTGCCTCGGCCAGAGGTGAAACGCCGTAAGGAAGAGTCGTCTCCGAAGGACGCCTTAACTCCAAAGAAAGGAAAAACTCCTTTTGCAGGTAAAATGAGGACATATCTATGGGCGTGCCCAGTGACCCCCACCCCCCAACCCGATCTTTCTTCACCTTGCCTTGATAAAATAAATATACGTGGATTCAGCAAAATGACATCAATAGATGCAATACGTACTACTCGCTATCCTCTCATCTTGATGCTTTGCTGTGATGTCTTTATTTTTGTTGTCCAGCAAGGAGTTCCTAGTGACGAAGATTTAGAGTAGCTTTACGCAAGCTGCTTATTGTATGGAAAAGAGTTTTTAAGAGCTTTTCGCTCGATCGCAAAATAGAGATATAAATGGTAGGTCACCAAATCCGTTTAAGTGGCGATGACAATTTTTCTTACTGGCTGGAAAAAAAAGGAAAAAAAAAGAACAAGAAATCTTCTGGTCGCGTATGTGGACGTGTATATTTTTGTGTTAAATGTTGGAAAGTAGGGTTGCATAATGAAGTTGCATGAATTGGGCTTGAAACAAATTCATTAGGAGACGTTTTATAAGGAAAGAAAAAGTTCCATTGTCACAATAAATCTGTTGGCTCAAATATTATGTTCTGGTCTAATTATCTTTTTACATTTGTTACCATGCAGATGGTTCTACTAGACATTTGCCTCCGCCAAAGGTGAAATGCCGTTATGAAGAGTCGTCTCCGAGTGGCGCCTTGACTCCAAAGAAAAGAGGTAAAATGAGAACATTTCTATGGGCGTGCCTGTTAACCCCCACCCTCCAACCCCATCATCCTTCCCCCGCCTTTGTAAAATAAAAATGCGTGGATCCAGCAAAATGGCATGAATAGATGCAATATGTACTACACGCTATCCTCTCATCTTGATGCTTTGCTGTGATATCTTAATGTTTGTTGTCAAGCAAGGAGTTCCCAGCGACGAAGATTTAGAGAGACTTTCGCAGAAACTCGAAAAATGGAAGACAGTCGGGCGTCATCTCGAAATTGTGGAAGCAAGATTAACGGCGTTTAACAATGAAAATATAGAATGGTCTGAAAAAATCTTCAAAAGGTTATTACATTAGCAAGAGAGGGAGGGCTCAGCTGCAACATACTCATAAGACACCTAGAATCTCCCGCCTTACCCCTCCCCTCCTTTTAGCCCAACCCCCATTTTATAAACCACACAGAACCCAATCGGTCCAACGAGGGGCTAATGTTCGAATTTAAGCTTTAGAAACTCATGGTTACTACAATATTTGAGGTTTTCCCTAACGTTTGTCTTAATAATAATTTCACTTGTCACAGAACAAATCATGTTCGTGAAATGAGCCCACGCTTCTCTCCTTCAGGGGAGGATCGAACACTGTACTCGTGAATTAGGGGCAAATCAAACCCCCCAACCTCCGCCTCCCCCCCCCCCCCAAAAAAAAAAAAATCACCGTAGTGATCAGATAGTGAAAATGTGAATATTTACCTTCGGAATTAAAGAGTGACGTCGTCAAATTTACAAATTACAGATGGAAAGAATAATTCTCCTTATTGTTCAAAAACCCTTCTCGAGTGATTTTCTTTTCGATGTGAGAGAAAGAGAATTTTTACCAAGCTACTTGTTTTTTGTCTACAGACTCGTCTGTAACAGAATTTTGGGAATGGTGCCGGAATCAGTTGAGGGCGTTTTACAACACCATGTGTCAAGTGAAAATAACACCATGGGACCCAGACAACACGGTACACATTAATAGCATTTACATACAAGTAACGTTTTTACAAGACCACAGGAAACCTGACGGGACAACGAAAAAAAAGCTGGGAGACAGCAGTGAAGTATTTGAGGGTGACGAAGATCATCCCATCCGTAGACGAATTCTGGTGTATGGAAGACCTGGAATAGGAAAGTCTACTTTCACTCAAAAAGTAGCTGTGGATTGGGCAAATGGCAGAACGAAGATCCTCGAAAAGTTTAATCTTTTACTGTTAATCAGGTTACGAGACGTTTGTGGTATTTCGGACCTCTGTACCATGTTAAAAACAGCGGAACTGTTGTCTGCTGATGACCCGATGGCAGTCAATTACTTGTGTGAATATGTCCGTCAGAACCAAGAGAAAGTGCTGCTCATTTTGGATGGATATGATGAGTACAACGGTGGAAAATCATCCCTAATTCACCAGATTTGGAGAGGCAGTCAACTGAGAGACTGTTGTGCAATGATCACAACGCGGCCAGTGAAAGAGGATGAGCTTAGAGTGCCAAGTCACGCTCAGTTTGAACTTAACGGGTTCGATAGCTTGGAACAGAAGGAACAGTTTGCAAGAAAGATTCTTCCTGATGAGGAAGATGTTGAAGGGCTACTTGAATACCTAAGAAAGCATGACCTCGAGGAGATGGCAGAGATTCCACTATTATTGTTGATGTTGTGTCTTCTGTGGAAAAAGAAAAAACCTCAATTACCAACGTCTCGTGGCGAAATTTACGTAGAATTTATTCAGACTCTCTTGGATCATATGGCTATTAAAGACTCAGACAACGTCGCAGCAGATAAAAGCATAGATGAATATCAAGAGGAACTTTCCAAAATAGGAAAACTTGCATTCGATGCTCTTTTGGAGGACTGCCTTCATTTTAACTTCAGTAAATTTCCTAAAGGTGATCTCTTCGAGAAGCTTATTCATGTCGGTTTTTTCCAAGTTTCCAAACTTTCTGCTTTTAACCGTGAGAAGATCGTGTCTTTCCTTCACAAGTCCGTTCAGGAGTTTCTTGCCGCTTGGTTCATCGTTCAAGAAGCGAAGTTTAAGAAGAATGAAACCGTCACCTGCTTGTCAGGAATGGATACGTTTGAAAAATCAAGGAAGATGGCTGAAGTTCTAAAATTCGTTTGTGAGTTGTCATCAGAAGCTGCTGGCATTGTTTTTGATCATCTACGTTATGTCGGAGAGAAAGAAGGTCTCACAGATTACAATTTTACTAGGACGCCTTCTGACAAAGATTTGTCTTTTGCACAAAAGAAGTTTATTCTATTCTGTGTCGATTATTTGTTTCGTTGTCCAGCCTCAGACAGACTAGCTGTATATTCTGCATTTCTCTCATGTGTTAACCATGTTGTAATACTTGATGAGGAACACTCGTCTACTGCTGCCAAAACGCACTTCTTCAAAGACACCACCAGCTTTCCGAACTATTTATTTTACTCAAGTTGGAAGAGTAATTTATTTTACTCATATAGGGAGAGTAATTATGATGATTTTCTATCCATATTGTTTGACTTGAACGCGGTCGTTTTAACGTGCTCTGGAGAAATTAAAGATGTTAAAAAATACGCCGATTTACGTGATGCGGAATTTTTTCTCGAAAAAAGCGAAATGAGAAACTTTATTTATCTACGTTTATCTATAACAAAAACTGTTCTTCGTTCTAAACTTTTTCATGAACTGATATCAGCGCCGGTTTGTTCTTCTCAGCCACCTGTGGATAATCTGCGAAATAATGAAGACGACAACATTGCACTGTCTTTGACTGAGGACAGATCTGACCAGACACAACAACATTGTTTGTCACTGGTGAGAGAGGTTGATTTATCCGTGGAAACAGTTGAGGATTTTGTTCTGTTGAAGAACTTGTTGCCTTTATTAACAGCTCCTCGAGATATTGATATAAGGTGGAGAGGGACAGATGGCTTGGAAGTTAATTCGATTGAGGGCGTGATTCACAGAATTAATTTTACTGACAATCTCCACAGTTTAAATCTTGAAACTATCAATCTAACAGCAAAGTGTGCTGCTTTTATTGCTGAGTCACTGCACCACTCTCCAAACTTGCATAAGCTCTGCTTGTCAGGGAACCCCTTACACAGCGGTGTGAGTCATTTGGTTGAGAATCTTCATCACGTGCCACAGTTGACTGTGTTAGAGTTAGTTGAAGTACAAATGGGAGAAAAGGAATGTGCTGCACTGGCTGCCTCATTACAGTACTTAAACAAGTTAGAAAGACTGAATATGTCAAACAATGTACTGGGTCACGGGATTATTGAACTGGCCAAGAACCTGAACAGTGTACCCAATCTGACTCAGCTGTACCTGATGAATACAAATATGGGTGAAGATGAAGCATCAGCACTGGCTCGTGCACTAAAGGATGTACCAGAGCTGAGCGATCTTGATGCGAGATTCAATGCACTGGGTCACGGGATCATTGTACTGGCCAAGAACCTGAACAGTGTACCCAATCTGACTCACCTGAAACTGTCGTCTACAAATATGGGTGAAGATGAAGCATCAGCACTGGCTCGTGCACTAAAGGATGTACCAGAGCTGAGCAATCTTTATCTAGGGCGGAATCCACTTGGCAGAGGAGTCAGGGACCTGGTTCAGCATCTCAGCAGTGTTCCTAAGCTGGAGTACCTGTCTCTGTTAAGTGTTCAGATGACAAAGACAGAGATTGAAGAGTTGTGTACAGCAGTAAAAGGGAGAGGCGTCACTTTGTTCACTGATTACCATGTAAGAGTCTTTTTGTTGTTTCACTCAGTTGTATCTAATCTTTAGTTAGACGTTCCTTAGAATTGCACTAGATATTGTTTCCAGCAAGTTGCTTTTGATAAAATTTATCAGAGTAGTCTGCATGGGAAAGAATGTAGACATCAGGAACAGTCACTGTTTTCGAAATTTTCTATTTCTATTTTGTGACATCAGGAGCAATTGTTGGGGATGGCGGAGACCGTAAACAGCCCATGTTAAGTACTTTAATGGTTCATGTAATGCTTCTTTGACTATGGTTTCCAGAAAAATTTGTCTAAGATTAAATTAAGACATAAACAAATTTAGCTTTCAAAACTTTGATATTATTTACAGACAGTAGTTTCCAGTGTAGTGGATGCTTGATTACTGAAACCTAATTGAAAACTTTGGGAGTTTGATTCATTCGAGTTCATTCGATTGGCCTTTGAGTTTTAGCGAAATCTTATTAGAGAAAATTCTGTAGCTATGCTTCACATAAGAGAGAGAAAAAAAGATGAATTGTGAGAATTTTTCTCGGACCAAACTTCTTTGCGCAATGGTAATTTTTGAATTTTTTAGGCTTGTGTTGTTATTATGGGATGCTTTTATATGGGTTTGATTATGTGCCCTGAAATTAGTGTGAACCCATACATGCTTTGGATTTGATGACGTTGTTCCCTACAATCTGTACCAGCATCTACTCGCTTTTATTAACAGGAAGCGTTAACCCAACAAAATAGAAAGAACCAAACAAAAAAGGTTTTTTCTTGTTTAAATCCAAATGCGTGTTTTGAAAAGCGAAAATCATGTTGATTCTATTGTCATAAATTTACGTTTTAAAGGTTTGTACTGATGATAGGAAATAATTCACCAAAAGTTGTAGGTTAAAATATTAACATCCAAAAAGAAACTGACACGGTGCTATAATTTACTTGCACTTAAATGGTTTCATTCTTCTTATTTATCAGTTGGATTCTTTTTGTCTTTAGCTGCACTGCTCATGTTGAGTAACTCTGTCAGATGCTCGTAGAGCCCTTGGTCGCCTTTGTCATAGAAGCCTTTTTTATTTTTTTTAGAAAAATTAAAGAACAACATTGTAAAAAGTGAATTTGTCAAAATGACTATTTCAAACCCTACACTCTAAAACCCTTTAAGTGTGTTAAACGAAAATAGATGGCTAAACCCTCACCAACATAGAATAAAGAGCAAAGTACTCCGGGTTTGGTAATAAGGAAAAAAGAGAAAATTACGAGAAGCAATTGAAAAAAGAAGAGAGGCGGGCATGAAATTCGATGGATATACATATTTTTTTTTCCGAGGAGGGAGGGGGAGACTGTGTACTCGTATTGCATAAAAAAAAGGAAGAAAGATGAAAAAGGAGAGAAAAAAAATCAAGTAAAAGTGTTTAAGAGGGTCACCACTGACGAGCGCTTCGGCTCGTTGTTTCCATTCTGTACCCAAATAAGAGCAAAATTACCACGTCCTGAATAAAATAAAGCGCCTGCACAGACTAATTAAACTAGTGGAAAGAAGAAGCCTTTTTGAGGCGCAGTTTCCATTGACATCTCATTCAGCTGAAAGATCTAAAAAAGACGTTATGTTATGCAACCAGTAAAATTAGAGCTTTACGAATGAAGCATTGCTGTGCGTCATGCGTAAGCGCCCTGCTAGCAAACAAACGAAAAAGCAAAACAAATCATTTCAAAAGCTTAAACTTCATAGGCGCGACCCGTGACACGCGGCCACCAGTCAAACTCGGCACTGCGCTATAATTTACTCGCTCTTAAATGGTTTCCTTATTCTTATTTATCAGTTGATTTTTTTTCTTCGTTGGCTACACTGCTCATATTTTGTAACTGTCAGATGATTGTAGGGCCCATCGGTCTTCCGCGTCACATAAGCTCATTTTTGAAGAAAAATTAAAGAACTACATTGTTGATGATGAAGTTGCTCAACTAACTATCGTATGTGTTTGTCTCTGCTTGGTCTCGTGTCAGTGTAAATCCTAAAAAGTGATATATTTTTGAACTTCAATTTGGCACACACCGTGGAGCTGATTCTTTGTACACTTCACGCAGCTTCCCATATTTTTGTGACATCCCTGAACATAAACAATTCTTATTCTCATCGCCATCACCAGAATAAAGGACCTGCCTTCGTTACTCGTTGCTGTCTTGTCTTTCCTGTGGAGTGTGGGCGTTCCTTTTTGCTTCTAGGAATACGGAAATGGTACATCTTCCTTCCAATCTCAAAACTAAGCAAACTAGAAACTACTGTAGCATGAAATAATACGAGGATAGCTAAGGAGGCGTTAGTTCAGCGAGGCACAAGTGAGAACATTTAAGTTGTTTTGAATTTGTTTTTTTATCATTATTTTTTTTAAGTGTCTCGTATATGATTGAAACAGTATTGTAAGAAAAGTACGGTTTCATTGAGAGGATGCTTCAAGGAAGGTGAAGAAAAACATTAAAGCGAGAACACCGAATCATCAAAAAGAAATATTTAGAGTTGTCTGACTTACAATCGTGTAACAATTATGTTGGTGGAGAAGTTAACTGGAATAAAACTCGTTGCATGTAGTCGTTCAAGGTTGGGAAATTATTGAATGATTTGTATGCGAAAAATAGTTTCGAAGATATTAGACCGTTTTCGTCCCATTAAAAAAATTAATATTTATTGTAGTTTATGTGTTTGTAAACCTTCATCTCATTTTAATCGTGTGGGACCATTGTTATTTGTTATTTGAAACTGAGATCTTTTTCCTTGCTGTAAAATAAAGTCTTGTAGTCACTTGTAGTTATTTGAATTCAAAATAGAATGTTCTCTTTCACTGCTCGCTCTATGGACAAATGTATTTGAATGCGACGAATATTTATCTTGTGTGCTAAAATGTAATTTGAGTGTTGCATAGAATTAATGAAACAGGTGTATTTTTCCATGCGAAGGAAGCTTAACATTCCGATATACGTGGGGAGTCTCAAGGTGCTTTAAAATTTATCTGGTGTGAAAATGCAAGTTGAGAATTTCACATAATTGGTGCTGTGGTTGATGTTGTGTCCTTTTTTTGTCCTGTGATAGGTAGGTAAAATAAGAGTTGGAAGGTGGATCATGCGACTTCGTACAGAAGCTGAGCTGAAAAAAGAAGGAATAAGGTTCAGAAAAGAGCAAGATGGTGACGACGACGATGATGATAATGATGATGATGACGACGAAGAGGAAGATAGCGATGATTTCGATGATGATGATGATGATGAAGCTGACTGAACGCATGGAAGAAAAGGTTCCATGGCAACAGATTTAGCGAGCAGTAAGAAGAATGATATTTCATAATATATTCTATCAAATATTTTTGGTCGCGCGCGGGATTGGACTGAATGCATCGTGTGACCGATTATCCACTAGCTCAAAACTGCAGAATATCCTTGAATAAACCCTACCTGATATTCCCCGATTTTCAAACTTTTCGTCCATTAGGGTTGTTGTTGGCTGTTGGTTGTTACAGAAGAAAGGACATGTTTTTGTGTTCATACAGTTGTACCAGCGAACACTAAAAAGTGAACATCTTACGTAATAAACGGTGAACTGTTCGTAAACACTTTCCCCGCGCGTTGCAAAAATAATTCAAGGTAGATAAACACAATAGCCTCCATTTGGCACAAGAATATTTTTGTATATTTGTTCTTAGATATTATCTGTTACTCAAAGCTCTCACCTTTCCTCGAGCTTCACTCTCGGAAACTTTTCGCATCTCGGAACGGATAATTTCCGAACAGCAACAGATACTAAAAACAACGTGCATATATTCGCGCCAAATGGAGACTACTGTTTATTTAGAATTTCGCAAATTTCTGGACTTGCTTACTGTCTCTTACGGCCCTACACCTTTATTTCAGCAAAACGTATAAGAGCAGCGTCGAGTTCAAATTGGAAACTTAGATAATTTACCGTCCGGTCGGTATTTCCCTCCTCAGATTACGCAAATTTTAGTGATTTCACGTTGTTGTTTTGCAGGAGACTGCTGAGAAATGAACTGAGTTTTAAAACGCATGTGCTGAGCCAGTGTTCTGCTCATAATTTAGACCTTTAGTTTGTCGTGTTGGTTTGCTGAAGTTCCCAAATTTCTAGTCCCGCGTGAAACGTCTTATACTGTAACCGGAAATGCAAGGTCTTTTCAGCAGTAAAATACCTGGATGTTACTCAGTGTTTCCGTCGATCTGAACGCGAAACGAATTTCTTAGGATGTCAGAGTAAAATAGTTTAGCATGGATCCTAAACGTGACTTTTTGACGCGAAGAAAGAGACTCCTTTAGTCGTTTATGCCAGGCTCTCCTCTTTTGGAGACAGTCAAGGGTGTGAGGTGAGACATTGGAGGTCTGGGAAGGAGTGAGAGGAGCTTCCTTTCCTTACCAAACCTCAATTTTCACTCTCCCAATAATTCGATCTTTTCAAGCAGCTGAGACCCTGGCAGAAGACAAGCTCAATTTATTTAAATTAATTAATTCAAATTAATCAAATCGATTACTTCAAACTAATTAGTTCAATTAATTCTACTTAGCTGACAAGCTTATTTTCTCTTTACGAAAAAAGCCGACGTTGAGAAAAGGAACAGATGAATGATTCCTTGAGCTTGAATCAGTTCACAGGTCATTGCAAAAAGCAATTTAGTTGGTTTACTTTTACCCAACGTTGTGACTTTTTTTAGCCTCACTTTTATTGATTTATTAAAAGGATTTTTGTGAAATATTCTTGTCTCTTTGTAGTTATAGAAAGTACAAATGGCATGAGTGGTTGAAAAAGACCCTGGATACGACTTCTATTCTTGTTGTCTGGATCCTAAAGCACAGTCATTGAAATAGTTCTTTTACGGCTGAACGCACCACGCACAGAGTGATATTTGTGTGCAGAGTTTGAATTCAAGAGACTAGTATGTAGTGTTTAGTTCGATATGGGCAGTCCCTGGACGAGAGGAAAAACTGGTTCATTTTCTTGGTTTTGATTTGCATTTTTTTCCTCGATAATTTATCGCAGAATCTGTCGGCCCGACTTGAATAACAATAACGCCTTTCGTGTCCCACCGACCGACCGTTTTACTATTGTTTTTTATGATTTGTTTGTTTGTTTTTTTTCCTATAACCACTTGTTTATTTCCACAAGCCACCCGTCCTTCCATAAGTTGTAGTACGTTGTTTCTTTCAATCAGCAGGGATTAAAAGGCGTGTAAGCGTCTAAGCATCCTCTCCTCCGTGATTTAATTCTATCAAGTGTTAAACCTGGCGACGAGAAAAACACAAAAGGCGGAAAAAAGACAGAAATCCTTGCAAGCAGTCTCCATTTTTGTCGTTTGTCCCCTTCCTCCCCCATTTCTCTTCCGCAAGAGCGCACCAAAGCAAGCTTGATATCCCAAACATTTATGATATTTCTCGTACACAGAATCTACGATGGTTTGTTAGGTTTCGGGCTTAATTCCTGGAAAGGGGGATTTTGTTTGCGCTAGCTATTAATAATTAGAAGACCAGATTGGTTTCTTTTTTCAAATTATTTTATTTTAGATCACATTCAAGTTGTTTTGCAGCCCAATTGATATCACGGACAACAAACAATTTCCACTTTTTATATAAATTCAACATCGTTTCCATTGGCAGGAAACGTGTTACATAACTTTAAGGCGGTTAACTCGTTGCAAATTACAATTACAATCCGCTGTCTTCTCCATGCCTTCATTTGATTTTTGCATTTGTGCAAGTCGTTGGCTGAGTACTTGGTTTTCTTGCATGAAATTTCGTCTGTGTTTTTCAACCTCCATCATTCTCGCCTTTACCATGTTCTCCATTTGTTGCCGTTGGACCGCTGCTTCAGCTTCCATCTGTTCACGGAGTCTCTTTTTTTCTTGCTCCTGTTTTGCCTGCAGCATTTCCATCTAATTACCAGACAGGAAAAAGTTCAGGTCAGACAGCTATAGGAGAGTCATGATGAAAAATATTATGGCATCTACTCTTGTTCACCTCTGTGCTAAAATCATCAAATTTCTCAGTTACTCAGAATGAATTTCTGATAAAAATACTGTACAATCTTTCACAAAAAACACCCAATGGGATATATTCTTGATAGCGTGATTTAAACTAAAGATATATTTTAAGGCATTTGAAGGTGAAAGTTATTATGAGGCAATATTCCTATAACAAAGAAATTAAGGAATAATGAATCTAATTTGACACATCACAAAATTACATTGGAATGGAACCAAGAGAAAATAAGCAGGCAGAGAGGGCGGCCCCTGCACCAGGACTCGTTCAGACAAGATGTCAGCCTTTTGTTTGTTTTTATTTCACCTGCCCTGGTACCAAATCGGATGTTACTAAAAAAAGCCTAGTTCCCAGGAATGAGTGTGCTCACGCTTGATTAAAAGGCTTACTTTTCTACGTCTTTAATTGAATTTCACTATATTTGATCGCCATAAAATTTGTGTGTCTGTGCTTTCTGGAATAAAAGACGTGCATGTTTAGCGCTTCCGTCTGAGAAGGCAAAACTCACAAAAAGCAGTCAATGGTCCTCTTTGTTCTTTTATTCTCTTTTTGTGATCTGCACAAATGGAAATCGTCAAATGATAGATTTGACGATGGTAGATTATTTTTGAAGCGTAGAGGGATTTCTTAAGTGATTTTGAAAATGTCGGATCAATGTCAGAATCTGATCAACTGCACACCTACCCCTCCCCTGACCCAACATTAACCCTAACTTGTTATTATATGATTGTTGTTGAGTTAGGGGAGGGGTTGGTGTGCAGTTTCTCAGATACTGACATTGACTCAAAATGTCTTACTTCCTTATGGCGCTGAAGATTTTCTTGTTGTAAAAGTTCGTATTCCTCCTTAAATAAGGACGAAAAGTCACATCAGTACAGGCTTTGTCTAGCAAATGATGAAATTCTATATTCTCACCATTGAAACTAAATTAATCCAGCAATGTTTTTGACAAAGAACAGAGAAAGAACGCATGAACTTCAATCAGCTTTAGTTCTCCTAATAATCAGTTGATTAAGTTTGTTGAAGAAAGGATGTTATTTTCCGTTCCTTTTATTTAGCCGCAGAACGTAAACAAAAAAATTCCTATTCCATTTTCCATTCCTAATTCTTCCCAATTCCCTTTTCCTCATTCTTTATTTCCTATTCTCCGTTCCCGGCATTTATAATTCTCAATTTTTTCCCGTTAAAAAGTAATATGATAAATGAGTCGATTAAAATTGCATCATCAGTACCTCAAGTTTTATCTTCTCTTGCTCTTGATAGGCTTTGGCGGCAATTTCTCGATTCAAGTTCTCGTCAAAGTCCTTTAATTGTTTCAGCACGCCCAAGTATCGTTGCATTTCTGTCATAAGTTCCTGTGATAAAAGTAGAACTTTTTCTTACATCGTTGCTTTTTCTGTTAGTTTTCCTTGTGGTAACTATCAAGAGATAATAATGTTATATTCTCTTGTAACTACGTAATAGATACTAAGACCAAGAATCGCAATGTACTTGTATTAAAGGAACTGAATTCGATTGGAATTTTTTTTTTGTCCGTAAAACTATTAATGTCATGGAAAAAAAAATAAGACACAGATTAGAAACCTTTTAACTCATTAATTTGTCTCATTTCTGGTCTGAATTTTTAATTCCAAGTAAAAGTCTATTTACCGGATGAAACTCGAAGAACACAGCAGCACAAACTTGTTTAGCTCCGGTGGCACGAACTTTGTAGTCCTGCTCAATCTTTTTGTAACCTGCTACAATGTCATCGAACATGACTTTGTCGCCTTCCTTTCCTTGAAGCTGGTCGAGGATTGGGTCCAAGTGTTGTTTTTTGAGTTGCCTCAGGAGAGCGTCACAAGCCTCTCGTGTAAACTGAACATTCTCAGTCTGCCACGTGACATACCCTCGGTCAGCAAACGACTGGGAAATAAAAAAAAAACGAAAGAAGTAGACGTTTTATATTCACAGTGAATACCGGTGTTCATTTTTCCGTGCTGTTGTCAGTTCCCAAACAGTAACTGGACATTTATTGGCTGTTTCTGTTATTAACTTGTGCTTTAAATGTCACAAACTCGGCCATTTGGCAAGAGAATGCACTGCCTCCTGGGATAGCCCAAGAAGCGCTTATCGCGGAACCACTTTCACCCCAGGATACTCATACAGCCCCTACAGTCACGGAGCCTATACTCAACCCGGTACAAAGCAGCAATGTTGTTGATGAGGAGGTTGCTGAAATCGCTCGGGTACATTGCGATAGCGAATTGTTTGAGTTTGACTTAAGTACTGGTCCGCCGTGTGTCAACGTCAAGGGAAAGCTTCGAAGAGACGTCGAACTTTGGAAGTGTATTGGAACTCCTAGTTTTATTCTTAACGTTATAGAAAGGGGATATTTGTCACCTTTCGTTAGTTTTCCAGAACCAGCGGTTTTCAAAAACAACAGATCGTCTCTTTCACATGCCGAGTTTGTTGAGGAGGCTATTCAAGAGTTAGTTCAGTCGGGTCGTTTTGTGGAAACCAAGGTACCGCCTCGGGTGGTCAACCTCTTGTCCGTATCTGTTCAAGCTAATGGAAAGAAGAGGCTCGTTCTTGATTTAAGATATGTCAACAAGTTTCTTGGTAAGATGCACGTTAAATACGAAGACTGGAAAACAGCAACTTTCTTTCTAAGTTTGGAAGAGTTATGGGCGCGCATACAGTTGACTGTTTTGCTGATTTTTATATAGCAAAGCTTTCTAGATTCTTTTCGTGTTTCTGGAATCCGGGTGCGTCAGGAATTGACTTCTTTCCCCAAGAGTTAAGTTCCGAGAATTGCTTAGTGGTTCCTCCAGTTTCTCTTGTTGCTCGCGTTATCCATTATCTGAGCCTACAGAAAGCGATGGCTACTCTTGTAGTCCCATTATGGCCTTCGTCCAGTTTCTGGCGTCTTCTGACAAGCAAATATATGGGTTCATTAAAGGATGCTTTACGCTGAATGCATCCCAAACTCTCACCCTGGGAAGAAATTTAAGTTCATTCCTTGGTTCTCCTCGCTTTACGGGCGAGGTTGTCGCGCTTAGATTCGAATTTTTTTAGGTATTATCCAGCTTTTTTTGCCCTTCGAGTAGGTTTCTGAACTAGCTTTTAGTGCTGGTATTTGCAGGATTTGACACTGGTCATAAGCTGCATGGGCAACTGTGTCCAGGGTAAATGACACTGGTCATGTGAAGAGACGACTGCGTCCGTTGGAGAAGATTTCTGTCGTTTTAGAGCTTTGTTAGTAGAACGAAAAGGTTTCGAGTTTTCTCGACAATGGGAGACCTGTTCACGTATGGAAAATTGTGTCCTTTTTTGCCACTGGTTCGCGTGCCATTCTGGCCAAGGTTTTCACAAAATTGGACTGCGCTGTTCCTGTTGGTTTAGGTGTTTTACCTTTCTTAATCAAGGCTGTAACTTTGTTTTTGCTGATTGTTAGGTTACTTAAGTGTCCAAGCTGACTGTATCCTAGACAGTGTGTTGCCTATTTTATATCCGTTTGCATGAAATTTGTGGAGCCTTTGGGGGTTTAAATGATCTACTAGAGAAAGTCGCGTTTAGGACTTATATGCAGTTATTACGTGTTTGTTATTTAGTTTTCTTTGTAGGTTATTCGCTAGGCCTTTGTTTAGGAGCTACTTTGCATGCCTGTTTTGCCCCGGGAGGTCGGTTTAGGTTCTTACTATAATGCAGCCTACTGACATTGCGTCACAGGCATAGGGCCGCTTATTAGGATCGCTGTCATTGCTTGCGTCAGAATTGCTAGACTCGCTATCCTGTTGTTGTAAAATTTTGGTGATATAATTTTTTCTTGCAGGTCGTAATTGCAAGTAAAGCATGGATGGTGCTCCCTCCCGCTATTAGGCCGGATTTCAATTCTTTATTTAATTGTTTACTTAATTCCAGGGCGGATTCTACTGTGAAGAAATATCTCAAGGAAATAAACAAGTTTTTACTGTGGTGTAGAACTAGGAAAATTGCGCTACAGTTGCCTTTTTCTTCTTCTGTTGTCGAACTTTATCTATTTGGCTTAGATCAACAGCTTAGGTCCCCAGACGCAATGGTTTTGGTCCATGCTGCGCTGAAATGGTTCCATTCCTTAGTTCCTGATCATGCATGGTTCCAATCCTTTGGATAACGCTTGTTGGATGGCGCTGAGGAAGCATCTTTAAAGGACTTACGTATTGCCGCAGTGAGTTCTTTAGGCTTTGCAGGATATTTCTTTTTAACGAGCTGGCTAATATTCGGCAAAAACGCCTCACGTTTTGCGATGGTTTTGTTAAAATTTTTGTGCCAAGGAGTAAAACGGATGTATATAGAGAGGACAACTGTGTCTATATCGCTAAGTTAGAGAACAAATATTGTCCATTAGCTATCTTACCTAAGTATATTGAAGCAGCCAATTTGGATCTGTCCAGTCGCTTGCCTTTATTCAGGCCATTAACACTTTAATGACGTGTAAGCTTACAGCGTTGGTCAAGGAAGAACAGATAATATATTTAAATATGAGCTAAATACCTAAATATTTCGTCACACTTCAACGATTACACTCTCTCTCTAAAACGTACATGTCTTTCGCCTCGTCTGTTTTCCAGAGCCCATGAAGATTAAACAACTTCTCAGAAACGGCTGTGGAAGCGTTATTACCAATAACAGCTGTGGCCCCCAGAACGCAGACTATGTAGGCCATATTCCTTGGTGTCATAGCCCAAATCTTTCAAAGTAGTCCTAAATATTTCCCTTCAACGAGTATAGAATAACTTGCCATTCCTAAGACTATAACCCGACTTGTTCTTCGTTAGGGTTCGCACGCGATCCACCAATATATGATTTCGCCTGGTTTTTGCAGTTATTTAAGTGGTAAATAATTTACGTTCGTTTGAGCGTTTAGTCAAGGAAATTTTCGCTGAATTTTTGTATGACTGTTTCCTTTACCCTCGTCGATCTCAAAATATTACCGGCTAGATATACAGCTTGCATATTTAGTCGACTTTGCCCAATGTTTATTATGGCTTGCTCCACGTTTTACTTTTCTGCTCTCCAAATTAGTCTTACACTCCTTGGAATCACTCCTTGGAATCACTCCTTGGAAAAAGTTGCCTCACCCTCTTTTTTGTCCTGTATATTTATAGAGCTGTAATGTGCTTGTTTCTCGAGACAATAGGGTATTTTGTTCACATAACAAACTCTAAGAGTGTAGTCCGAGAAAACAATGTTTCTGCGGCTGTGACAAAGAGTTTTGCGATGTTTTCAGTTGGAAGAAGATCTTTTTTTTTGGGAAGCGTTTGACTAATTATTTTGCAATTTCTGTCCAACATTTCAAAATGAGTTGCCTTACTCTTGTTAGGTAATACTCCTCAATGTCTCTGCAGTCAGGTGGAATGGACTGAGTAACATCCTTGAGAAGCCAGATGAAGAATAGAAAAGTCTTGTGGAAGAATTCTGAGTCCTCTTGAGGGCCGCTCGCGCTCACAATGCCGTTGTTGGAGCTAAGTCTTATTCGTTGAGACAACTTCATAGCAAAACTACGAAATGTTAAGAAATTTTTTCGTTTATCTATTGCGCGCGATAGCTTTTCTGTCTCTTCTTTGTTCAGCTTGGTACTCTTTTAGGGCACAAATTCCTTTTGTCGAAGGGTCATTGTTTTACTCTTGCTTAGTAAAGAAGATAGACGAGAATTTGTTTTAACGAGAAGTTTTTCCACTGTAAGGTCGACTATCACTCTCTGTTCAAGAAATAAGCCTAACTACTCCATCAACGTTCAGTGGAAGGTTTGTGATAAAAAAATCGGATCGTTCGTGTCGAAGTTACAGAGTGCATGCTTCGCTTTTCACGAAAAGGCTTCGAGAACTAGTGAAAAAACATGTGGGAACTCTGTGCATAGCAGAAGTTATTTTTCACATGCTTTCCAAGTGCTTTTCAGCAGTCTTTTTTAAGATAAATTTTACATTCATACGTAATTTTCCTCTGGAATACGCGTTTACCCTCGCGACGTGGAAAGAAATGACATGGACGCATCCAAACCAGTCGCTAGACACTTTAATCTCCCTAATCATTCTAAACAACATACGACAGTTTGCGGCCTTCCCTTACATCTAGGCAGTTCGGAAAGCCGCAAAACATTAGAACAAAAATTTATCTTCCAAATCGGCACTCTTAATTCCCACGGTATCGACGAGCACTTTTCATTCAACTAATTTATTCTTTTTTTCTCGTCATCATACTCCCACCAATAGCATTACTCCACTTTCTGCATATAAACCCACACACAACCCATAATTCCTCCAATCGCTCTGACGAAGGGTTAACGCTCGAAACATCAGCTTTTTTATTCTTTACGGTGGCTAATTTACGTTTTTAACTCGGTTGTTAACGCTAAATTAACTGCTATACTCTCCTGTCATTAAATGAGTAACATACAGCCGCAGCTATCAGGAGAACATAGAGGAGTTGAAGTTTTCCTTCAAGCTTTTACATGGTTTTGCCAATAACGTAACTGCAACATATGAATGGAACATTTTAGTAACCAGATTCATGTGAACTCACCCGCATTTTTTGTGGCACTATCCACATCCAGATTCTAACGGTTTCCGGATCAAAATGATGACCGAGGGGGAACACCTCAGGTTGATCGAAAGCTTCGCTCAAAATATATGACTTCTCTTTTCTGTATGGCCTGGCAATCGATACAATACACACGGGACCTACACATAGGAAATGTATTGAAACATATTTCAATCAATTTAGATAACTCTAGTTGTTGGAAATCACTCATTAAAAGTACGTTTTAAACGGTCATACCAACTTATTATATGGGCATGCAAAGGAATTTATCAGCCGTGATCGCAGGTAGACAAAATTTGATACACGACTTTCACTTTATTGTGATGTTAGCAGCCAATAAAAATATTAGATTTACATGGAGAAATTCTGGTTACATTTTTAAATTGATTGTGTCTGAAGGTAAGTGAAAAACCACCCAAATAGCAATAAGAAGGCCAGAAAAAAAGACACACCCGTACATGCAGGCACGTGTGAATACGGAAAGATAAGCTATCGTCGTAAGTGAATCTCTTAAGATCCAGCCCAGGAAAGGAACTCTAAAGCCAAAAAGTAGTGTTTGAAACGCGCCTCGACTGACAGTCGCATACCAGAATGGACATCATAACGAATTGCGGGAAAAGTAATGTGACTAATCTGAGGTGCGTCTAACTCGTGTTTATGATTGCTTAAGTTGTAAAACGAAATTTTTGAATCGTGGATTGAAAAAGAAAAACCCATGACCCTCCTCGATCATTGTTGAAACTAAAGGGAAATTGCATTAAGATAAACTGGAAAGCTCGAGATCAACGTGCGTTAACAAGCATATATCGGTGCCCAGAAAAAGTAAGTCCCTAAATTGATAACTACGTTAACTATAAAAACCGAATCGAACACAAGCAAATATAACTCTGCCTGTTTTTAACCCACAAAAGTCTTCTTTCTTTTTTTTTTATGATTGTGCCATTGCACATTCTTCTGAACGCTTACCTTGAATGTGTGTGGATACAGAACTTTACACCCACGGAAGACATTCGATGGGTGTGGATGTTTATCATCGATAGACTAAAAGGAGTAATACACCCCCCACCCCCCTTAAGCAATTTTGTAGGCGTGCGAAGACAGGTAAGTGTACAGTAACAAAATTCAGTCTCCCCACCCCCTGCCCTTCCCTGGTGAGATGCAGGTTAGTGGGGTAGCCGTGACGCTCCTCTTATCTATTTCACGATTACATGTGTGCAGTTTTCATTGCGCCCAGTAGGAGCTTGGACATATACAAAAAAATAAAACTTGTTATGTAAAAATGATGACCATGAAGATATGGACATAAAACATACCTTTCACAGTCTTAAGCTTCTTCAGCGCTTCCTCCACCACATACAGTGACGTACGTTGTCCTCCGGTTTTGATTTATTCTCCAGTTGCTGCGTTCCACTGGCAGTTGTTGAGTAAACAAAAAGTAATGGCAATGTTTTGTTTTTTTTCTTTCAGCCATGTTTCCAGCTCTTTTCTGAAAGCCTAATAAATAAAATATTACATGACTGACTAATATCTAGAGAACAAAATGAAGTTTGCAATCCATTTATACAGGCAATCACATGATTTCAAGTGCTATTTGTAGAAATAAGCACGAGCAAATTTTTCAAGGATCAAAAAAGTTGTAGGAGCCAGTAGGACATGTGACAAGTGCAATTTGCGGTCTTTGAAACAATGTACAGAATGATATTTATTCTAAATTGCGACAAAAATTTCTTCATTGTGATTGACCACAAGAAATTCGGTATGATACCGAATAATTATTCTACGTCTTGTTGTCTCTCTCGAGTATCTGCTACGTCTCTTTGCCGCTCTTCCGCTTCTCTGGTTTGTTTGATTAGACAATCAACTCAGCCGTTTCACCACTCCTCATTTCATCCCGTGGAACTTGCTCCGCCATCTCATTTGACTTTGCGTTCAATTCATCCCGCAGAACCTTCTTTTCTTGATCTTGTTTTTAATTCAACGCTTTTATTAAATCTTCCTTGTCTGGATCAGCTTGATCCATCATCTGTTGACAAAGAGCTTCTCTTTCTGTCCGTTGCTGTGCAGCTCGGTCAGAAAGATTTTGAACCATTTTCATGATTCCTTCGTTGCATCCTTGAAATGCCAGGAACCGTTCTTGTAAAGTTTCGCTTTTCCTCATGAATGCCTGGCGTTACTCTTTTTTATCCACCGTAATCATAAAAATCACAATTTCCTCGATTGTGATTGGTTTAAAAAACTCCTGTTTTCTACTTATTCACTTGCCAAGTTGTTATCGGACAGTTTGTTATCGGACAGTTCGATGAGCTAATCACATTCAAAGTTGTAGTTTAAATCAACCGGTCACAACCTTGGTTTCAATCACCATAAAAACAGTGTACAGACTCCTAAATTGGGGCTTTCTTCAAAATGGAGAATTTTTCCCCATAAACTATGACAATATTTTAGAAGATTTCGTTTGGAAATTGTCATTTTTTAGATTAATTGGCAATAAGACGTCGCGACGTCCAACTCGGTTTGTAATTATACTGAGGCCCTATTAGTGGTTATTGTAATACGGGATATTTGGGTAAAAAAATATAGGGATACAGGATATTTGGGCGGAAAATTAAATAGATACGGGATTTTTAAAAAAAGATTCCCTACCCCCCACGGCTTTTTCCATTTTGCTCCTCTTTCCCGGTTACTTATTACTTTGAAGTCACCTCAGTCCTTTAACAATTCTTTACAGAATGCTACATAAGAGCATACCATCGATAAACATGATGTCTTATTTACACGTAATTTCTATTTGAAATACGAAGCGCCCCAGGAAAATGCATTTTTCTTTATCAGGTACCTAAACATATCACGCTCAATAACGTCATCATGGTAATTAGCATTGTGGGGATGCAAACCACAAGAATTAGTGGGATACGGAATATTTTGGCCAAAAAGTAATGGGATACGGAATACTCAGACCCCTCCTAATGGCGCCTCTATACTCGTGTTGCTCGAATAATTTTCGCTCTCTTACTTTGGGGTAGCCCCACCTGGTACGTTTTACTCAATAGAATCGTCCAGACGTTTGTGCATATTTTATAGACTAACTGATCTGAGAGATACTACAACAGCTGGTGGAGGTGAACCTCATCTCTGGCACAATGGGCAGATCTTGATGAATACCAAAACGGAAATAATTTCACAGAACTACGCTCGTTTCCTATCTTGAGTGGTTATAAAATACGTCAGTGAACGGTCAATCTAAACACAAATTCCGTGACGTATACTATCACTTGTCACGCAACATTCAACGTGTCCTTAAGGAGTCACGGAGTGGTTTTACTTCAACAGTTCGCTGAACATTTCTCTTTCTCCTAGTGGCATAAAGGTCATCTATAATATGTTGAGCCAAACTATTACTACTACAAGGAGTGATCAATAACAATGAAACATATTTTTAAAACGTTTAGCACTTCCGGCTTGCGGCTTATCACGTGACTGGCAAGCTCCAATGGTCGTGGAATGCAGAGTTCCCTCGTGAAATCATGCAACTGGCTGATGGAGTGAAGTTAATATTTCAGCTGTAGAATCCTTGTGTTTCCTCCTTTCAGCCCGGCTCTGAACTTGTAAAATAGTTTGCTATGTAAATTTCATTTAACCAAGTTGAAGTAGCACAACAGCTGTGGTTCAATTTCAGAAAACACGAACATGAGCAATCGTCGAGTAAAGAGGAAAGAGAGGTAAGGTTGTGGTCTGCCAACTTAAGAGAGAATACATTTCTTAGATGGTTTTTAGTGGATGTGTACGATTTCTAACTCATGTACGCTTGAGAAAATTTAATATTGCACAGTTTAGAGCTACTTAAGTGAGTTTTGTAAATTGGTATTTACAATAGTTGTTTTATGTGCATATAAGATTAGCAACCTTTAATGCTTCATCATGAAAGTGAAAGTTGCCTATGTCATCATGTTCCTGTTTATTTATAGGGAGCTGTACGTATAAATTCTTTGTTTTTCCAGTATCTCTCTGTTGTTCGATTGTTTTATTTCACTAATTTGAGACTGTTCCTTTAACATCGATCAACTTCGAATTCATCGGTAACTGCTTGCAAAGAGTACAGCAATTTAAACGTAATGGGTATCGTTTAATCGACATCAGTTTGCAAATTAAAGCTAAATTTACCACATTTAAAAGCATCTCAGCTTGGAAAAATAGTCGTTATATAAGTGAACCGAAATTTTAAAGCCAAGACACCCGTTATGAAACGTTACTTAAACCTGATTCAAACGTTGTACACTGTAAATCATAATTTTGGAATCGATACTAGTTGTTTTAATGCAACAAGTATTTATGATCATGACTTTGCCCCGCTTCCTTTCCCAAAAGTTGTTGAATTCATAACTGTCACTCACTTTAGTATTGACTCTAATTGAATCATCTCTACCTTGAAGTTAATTTAGATGTATTAAATTTGCCATTTTGACAATAGTTCTATATCTTAATTGTTACTTTTTGCTGCCGTAATAACTTTTCAAATATCACCGCTGTAACGATATCGATCTTATCGTTCTATTTACTTCCGGTCCGCATTTACGTCATAACTACCATGACAACAAAACTTTAGAGACCATGCTTTCCGGTTGAGTGGAGTTGGTCGGACATCGATTAAATAGACTTGTGTGTGTCTTGTTCTTCCTATAAACAACGCCACATGGTGTCAGGAGTGGGATTCTTCCTACAGAATCGTCGCTGAAATACTTGAGTGCATTTTCAAGCCAAACTCAGTGAATCTAGCTCCAGATGACCGAATCAGGCTCGTCGAGCGTAGCTTCAACAAGCACGCAGCCAGCAACTCCTCAATTTATCCAGTCCTCTATTCCTTTACCGTCGAAACTAGACTTCAAGGGGAACTTAGCTGTGAATTGGAAGAAATTTAAGCGGCTTTGGACAAACTACGAGATCGCCTCACGGCTCAGTACGCAAAGCAGTAATCTTCGAACAGCCACATTGTTGACATGTATTGGCCCAGATATCCTGGAGATTTACGATGGTTTGCCCTTCGGAAATGAAGAGGAGAAAACCGACATCGACAAAGTGATAGAGCTTCTAGACGCCTTTTTCATCGGTGAGACGAATGAAATATACGAAGCCTATCTGTTCAATCAGAGAGTACAAGAGGTCGGTGAGTCATTTGATGTTTTCCTTACAGCTTTACGTTCGTTAGCTAAAACGTGTAATTTTGGCATCATGCAAGAGCGAATGATTAGAGACAGAGTTGTGGTAGGAATTAGAGATAACGCCACCCGAAAAAAGCTGCTAGCTGAGAACAAACTAACTCTTAACAAGTGTATTGATATTTGCCGTGCGAGTGAAACCACATCCAAACAACTTAAGGAGATGTCCCATGCGGAGGAGGTTAGCGCCGTTGCCACAGGCCACCCAAAATCGAAGATAGGTTTTCGCCATAATAAAGTACGAAATCTCAGTAAAGTCCAACGCCCCGTCCCCAACAAAGTAACAGAACCAGTTAGATGTAAGTTCTGCCACAGAACTCATCCTTTAAAAAAGGAACTCTGTCCAGCATGGCAGCACAAGTGTGATAACTGTGGTCGAATGAACCACTTCTCAGTGGCTCGCAGAAGTCAGAAAGCTAACAAAAAGCAAACTAAGAAGTCAGTTCACAATGTAGAACAAGAAGTTCAGGAGTTTAATGACGAAGATTCTGATGATTACTTATTCAGTGTAGAATCTGTGAGCGTCCTTTATGCAAAAAACAGTCCAAAGAAGATTTATGCTAACATGCGCTTGAGGGATGAAACAGTGAAATTCCAGTTAGACTGTGGAGCAACAGTCAATATCCTCCCAGCAGATATTTCTCAGAAGGTATTTAACGATCCGCGAATGGAACGCCTTCAGCCTACTCAAACTACCCTTGTCATGTTCAACAAATCAGAGCTGAAACCTCTAGGATGTACTAAGGTCGAGACCTTCAACCCCAAGAATGGACAGTGTTTCCTCACGGAATACACCGTCGTTTCAACAGGTCACACAGCACTCCTTGGTGCTGAATCAGTGCAGCAGTTTGGCCTCATAGTGATTAACACCGATAACATCATGTCTCTCTCGAATGAGATTCCCACACAGCCGGATCTCGTGAGCAAATTCGGAGATGTCTTCTCAGGAGAAGGAAAGCTCAAAGGAAAGCTTCACCTCGAGATTGATAAGTCTGTAACCCCTGTGGCACTGCCAGTGAGGAAAGTCCCCTTTGCAGTAAAAGAGCCTTTAAAACAGGAACTAGAACGCTTAGTTAAGATAGGCATCTTGCAACCAGTAGATGTTCCAACAGACTGGATTTCCTCAATGGTGGTCATTAAGAAGAGCAATGGAAAGATAAGGTTATGTATTGACCCAAAACCTCTGAATAAAGCACTCAGGAGAAATCATTTTCCCCTTCCAGTGATCGATGATCTACTACCGCTGCTTACGAATGCTAAAGTCTTCAGTGTCGTCGACGCGAAGAATGGGTTTTGGCATGTGCAGCTAGACGATGAAAGCAGTCTTCTGACCACATTTGGTACACCCTGGGGAAGGTTCCGCTGGACGCGGATGCCCTTCGGCATATCACCCGCTCCGGAAGAGTTTCAGAGGAGATTGGAATACGCCCTGGAAGGTCTTGATGGAATTAAGCCAATATTTGATGATATCCTTGTTTTTGGTGTCGGAGAAACAGAAGCTGAAGCACTTTCTGACCATGATGCAAAGCTGACAGCATTGTTAGAACGCTGCCGCGCTACTGGCATTAAGTTAAACAAAGAGAAGCTTAAGCTCCGTCGCAAAGAAGTGAAGTTTATGGGACATATTATATGTCAAGATGGTCTTAAGCCTGACCCAGACAAGGTACAAGGTATCAAAGAGATGCCAACCCCGACAAGCAAACAAGATCTCAAGAGACTTCTCGGCATGGCAAATTACCTCCAGAAGTTTGCTCCTAACCTGTCAGAAGTTACATCCCCAATGAGAGACCTTTTGAAAGAAGGGAACCAGTTCCGTTGGGATGAGCAAGTACAAGGTTGTAGTTTCAAGCGAGTTAAGGAGATACTCTCAGCTGCCCCTGTCCTCAAGTATTTTAACCCCAAAGACGACGTGGAATTGCAGTGTGATGCATCAGACCGAGGACTTGGTGCATGTCTAATGCAAGGAGGCCAGCCCGTGGCTTATGTATCTCGTTCCATGACAGAAACAGAAGTGAACTATGCCCAGATAGAGAAAGAGATGCTTGCAATACTTTTCGGAGTAGAACGTTTTGAGCAGTTTGTATATGGTCGACCTGTCAAGATCCAAACTGACCACAAACCCTTGGAGAGCATCTTCCGTAAAAGTCTAATCAGTGCGCCTAAACGTCTCCAGCGAATGTTGCTAAGATTGCAGAAGTTTGACCTTCAAGTGTCTTACAAAAAAGGGACTGAAATGTATCTGGCAGATACACTGAGCAGAGCATACAGAGTGCGCAAGAGCACAAAAGAAGATGTAGCAGAAGATGTTATGTACATAGAGGACATGAGAGGAGACACTGAAAGAGAGCTAGAGCACATCAATATGATACAATACTTGCCAGTATCGGAACCAACGCTGATTGCCATTCAGCAAGCAACAGAATCCGATCCTACCCTGAGAGAGCTGAAGAGAACAATCAGGCAAGGTTGGCCAGCTACCAAAGCTGGGGTATCAGCAAACATCAGTGGTTACTTTACATTTCGGGACGAACTGTCTTTACAGAATGGACTGGTGTTCAAAGGTGAAAGACTAGTTATCCCTATGAGCGTGAAAGCTGACATGTTGGCTAAGATCCACCGGAGCCACATCGGCATCCAAGGCTGTCTCAGAAGAGCAAGAGAAGCAGTTTACTGGCCTGGGATGAACAAAGACGTCGAAGAGTATGTAGCAAAGTGTGCCGTCTGCAACAGCCAGCCTGTCGAGCAAGGAAAAGAGCCAATGATTTGTCACGAACTGCCTAGCAGACCCTGGGAGAAAATCGCAGTTGATCTTTTTGATCTGAACGGTGTAGATTTCATGGTGACCGTTGACTACTATTCAAGCTTCTTTGAAGTCGACAGAATGACAAACAAGACAGCAGACGAAGTTGTGAAGAAGTTGAAAGCCCATCTTGCCCGCCATGGAATTCCCGACCAGCTTGTATCGGATAATGGACAGCCCTTTTCTTCCGCAAAGTTCCAACAGTTCGCAGACACTTATGGTTTTGAACATATAACAAGCTCTCCAACATATCCTCAGTCCAACGGCAAAGTCGAGAACACGGTGAAGACAGCAAAACATCTGCTAGAGAAAGCCGTCAAGTCCGAACAAGACCCATATCTTGCCCTGCTGGACTGGAGAAATACTCCCACAGAAACACTCAACTCGTCACCTGTTCAGCGATTATTCGGTAGAAGAACAAAGACTCCACTCCCAACCTCAAACCAATTGCTCAAGCCGAAGCTACCAGAGGAGGTTGATCAGAAGTTGAAGCTACAAAAGGCTAAACAATCCCTGTACTACAATCAAGGCGCCAAAGAACTGAAGGAACTGCGCCCAGGAGACACAGTGCGATTGCAGCCACTAAAATCCCACTTGGGAAAGAAGAAGGATTGGACCCAAGCAAGAGTCGAAGGCAAAGTCGACATAAGGTCCTATCAAGTCAGAACAGAAGATGGAAGAATTTATAGGAGGAACCGCAGACACCTGAGACATACACGTGAAGTGATGCCACACAGTGAAGATGGGATGAGATTATCCCCAAAAGCAACACCAATTTCTGCTACTGCAAATTCTGGTAATGAAATACCATCGGTACCACCTTCCATACCAAGTACTGCAGTCAGTAAGGACCAATCAGACACAGTACCTTTGCAGAACACGGACAAGCCACATCCGGAATATCCACCTCAGTCTGCAGCAGATAAGCAGGAGATTTCCCCATCGGTGACCACCACTCGATCTGGACGAATTGTGCGACCACCCACACGTTACCAGTGATTGGGGTTATCGAAAGAACAAAAAAAGAACATGACAAACTCTTAATTTTCTTTTTTTTTTGTAGTTTATTTTAAACTAGGATTGAGACGTTCAGTTACGTTTACATTTTATTTGTTTCCTGAACAAAGGGAGATGTAACGATATCGATCTTATCGTTCTATTTACTTCCGGTCCGCATTTACGTCATAACTACCATGACAACAAAACTTTAGAGACCATGCTTTCCGGTTGAGTGGAGTTGGTCGGACATCGATTAAATAGACCTGTGTGTGTCTTGTTCTTCCTATAAACAACGCCACAACCGCTATGACACTGTAGAGTATATACTAAGTTTGAATCTTCTAATGGTGTAATAATTTTACCTGAAGGTCGTAATTAACTCTAAATGGCTTCACTTCAAACAGCTTTGCTTTGCTCAATTTTGTGTTCAAATTTCTTGATCATATTCTACATCAAATGCATGAGAGCATCATTTGTGACTAAATCACCCTTATCAGTTTCTTACCTCTGTATGGTGTTTATTTTATTTTAATTTACTGCTTTTATGATTTTGACTGTACTTTTGGACTTGATGGTTTTTCAAAGTTTAGTTATGAACAGTTGTATTATTTCCAATGCCTACTTAGCTTCTTGTTTCAAATCTAAGCTACTTTGAAATGCTCTCTTTCTTCTGTTTTTATTTCATTGCTAACTCAGGGTAACTTCTTTACTTGGGTGCCAAGTGTTAATTAAAGAACTGGATTCTGTCACCATTTGAAGCAATGATGTGGTTGCTAAGTCTCAATGATTCCAGAAAAAATAATGTTCTCTTCAATTGCAATACAAAAAAAGTTTCAAAGACCTTGACACTTCACTGAAAACCAGTGTTGGAGGTTAATGGAAAAAATTATGGATTCATTTCTGCATTCCTGAATGCTAGTTTGCATGAAGAATACTGAGATTAAACCCAAAATAGATTCCTGCCAACATTACTAACATTAACATTCTAGTCTCATACAGTCAACTTTCATTGGCAGTGAGGTCAGGTTGCAATCTCACACCTTGTCTTTATGAACTATATTTATGCTTGTTTTTCTTTGGAATTTTGTTTTTGATATTTTGTCTTTGTATGCATTTTTAAAGTATATGTGTTTGCTTTTAACTTTTGTAAACAAGCCTCTCTGAGAATCACCATGTTGTGAGTGCCCTGGTTAAACATTAATATCCCTTTCACTCCCAGAAGTGATAAACATGTAACTTCTCCCTATAGTGTTGATACATTATCCAATGAACAGGTAATGAGATTACTCAAACTTATCAGGTACAAGATATTATCTTGATTGAACACCAAATTCTCATAACCAGTTTACAAGGAAATGTGTAGCAGCAGGAGAAAAGAATTATCAATTAGATCTTGAGAGATATTCATGAAATAACTAAATTATGAACTTTATAAACAGCTGATGCAAATCATCTACTTCACCATTTTAATCATGTACAGAAACTTTTTTTCATTGTTGCTATAGGGCTTTTGTTCCTCTAAACATTTCTTGTTTTTGACATTTGACTCAGAGATGAGATCCTGTTTTAATTACACATTCAGGTGTTCAGGAGCAAAGACAAATGTTACATATTTTTAAAACTAAATGTCTGAACAACTTACTTGTAATTTTTTAATGATGTATACCAATTCAGTTGTAAAATGAATGCTTATTCTATTTGATAAATAGATTTCGTGTTGTTGTGTGTCTGTTTATTAATAGATCATAGTTCACATCAAAATGTGCAAAGACCAAAAAAGTGGCAAGTGAGGTGCAGTCTAATGTGCTACAGATGTACTTACCACATTTTGATGTCAGAACCCATCAAAATGCGCGTATAATTCAGTTTATTGGATAAATAATAATAATTGATCTATGTGTGTTTTACCTCCTTGCAGCTGAGCTCCAGAATATTCTGAATTCTGGTTAAGTTCCATTCCAACAGCTGCAGGTGTTCTGATACTTGACAGACTGAACAGCCACAACTTACAGTGATTTTCTCAGAGAACAGTTATTTTTCCAACAGCTGGTTGAATTTTTTGCTGTCCATCAGATTAATCACTACCCAGTAGATGGTTGGGAACACAATCTGCCACACAATCTACTGGGTCAGTGGTTTATCTGGTGGATGGTATTATTGATTCAATCCAGCAACAGCAAGTACCTGAGAGTTTAATTCAACTACTGCTACCATCTCACAGGAGAAGCAACTTGAAAAGTGAGTGTTTATCTTGTATGTATAATTGACATCTAGATATAGATTTATGTATAAAAAAATAAAAATAAAAATAATAATAATGATAATAATAATAATAATAATAATAATGATGATGATACTGATGATAATAAATAGACCTTCTGCTGGCAATAGAGCTTCAGTAGTCTGCAACAGAGTGCATCAACTGATAACCACAACTACTTGATTTGAGCTCCATTACACAGTACATGTACATGTGTAAGGATACATTGTACACCAGTATGATGGTTAACATTCTCAACTTTTTGTATGATAACATCATATTCAATTTTATATGTAAACAAGAATTAGCATGACACAGCATAGTAAGGTAAGAATGTTTAGGAATATAAGTACATCACAGACAATTTACAGAGTCAAAACTAAGCTTACATGTACTTGGATTTTGTTCCACTTATTTTGAGGTGGCGAACAAAAGAGTTGCCAGTAATCAGATAGTTGTGTTCGCACAAAGATTTCTGGAATTGCCACAAGGCATACAAGAAATAAGTGATGAGGAACATGAGGATTAATCCCTAGGTCAAAATTTATACCTACTCATTGTTGATGATGAAATGGTTCAGATTTAAACTGATTTTCAATGCTAATCATTCTCAACAATCACAACAAATAAGAAATGTAGGTGTTTTATTAACTTTAATATATCATGATCGATAATATTATGCTCAAGTAAACCGTTTCAATCTCCTGCTGACTTGATTGAGGTCGCTGTTTTTGTAGCACTCTTTTGTAATAACAAGCCATTAAAAAAAGCTAGAAGTAGCCTTACTACTGGTAAATAGAACTTCACTCTTATTTCAGAGCAATTTATAGCTGATTTTTCAAAATTTTGAACCCGTTAAGTGATGTCAATTTCACACTAAAACTTACACATACATGCATGGAGCAAAGTTTACTGGTGGGTTTTAAGATAGCTTGGATGTTCTCCAAGCTTGATCTGTTTTTAATGCTTTTTGTAATCTTCCATAATTAGTCAGTTGGCCTCTGAGCTACAATCTGTTTGCATAGTTTTGCTGGCCACTCACAGCTCTCACCTTCCCTTAGCTGAGGCTCCACCAGGTGTTTGGTATGATCACTGTCTACTCCTGAGTATATGGGATATATTTAGCTCATCATCTGATTTGGAGTGGTCAACTTGATTGAAAGTCCTGGCAGATTTCTTTGACACAGTTCCTTGTTAAAAATTTCCCTTGTGATCTCATCTCCTCCATCACTGACAGGGGATGTGCATATTGTAACAAATTCTTTTTGCGACACTTGCTACATTTTTTCCAGGGGCAGGAAATTGATGTGGATTGTTTCATGGGATTTCCACAGTCTCAGCATGGTACCTTTTGCATAGTGTCAGATTTCATTTTCTTATTCTGGACTGTACTCAAGGGTGTTTCTACAGTTCCCTATGTCCTTCAACTTAATGGTGTATATTTTTCCAGCTCTGGTTCTATCAATTGCCTCATCAAGTGTTAGTGCTTTGATTCACTTCCTGACTCCACAGCTCTTTATTCCTGTTACCAATATGCTGAAGATCAGTTCATTGTTTAATACACATTAAGCAACCAGATGCCAATTTTTGTTGCCTGTTTTTTTGGTGTCAATTTTCCCATCTTCATGTTTGACACTGTGAAATAAGCAGTGCTCAACAATGGAAACTGTTGGGTTCTGTGTGATTCCCAACTAGTAAATTTTTAGCTTTTTGGTAGGTTTCCTTTCTCACAGCACTGTTCTGAGAATTATTTGTTAAACTTTTTTTCAAGTTCTCTCTTTCAAAAAGGTCCAATCCTCCACCTGATTACCTTTCAGACTGATTTGAACAGGTGTAATGACTTGCTGATTAAAGACTGTCATATGCTTAGGCTGTGGGAATAATTCTACACACACTATACTGTTTACTTTTTATTAATCAAAAATAAATTAGTATCAGTGGCTAATTAAAGACCATCATATGCTTGGGTGGCAGAAATGGTTAAAGCTACACACACAGCCCTCTCCTTTGTCACTTATCAAAAATGAATCAGTTACTTAACCATCAGTTAATGATGGTTATAAGGACCATCACAGTGTTCAACACTCAAGCTGGAATTGTGCTACACACTATTCAGACTATTCTGTTTCCTAATTGTTGCTCATGGTAAATAAATCAGTGCCACCATACGGTCAACTCGCCGACGGACCAACTCGCCGACGTATAAAATCGAGTAGAGACGTCGGCGAGTTGGTCGTCAATCCAATACAACTTATTAGAAGTTAAACATACAAAAAAGTAAACGATATTTAGTAAAAAAAACACTGGTGAACATTGGTGAACATCTAACAGAAGCTTAAACATTGGTGAACATCACCAATGACTATAACAGCTTAAAGACGCGAACGAGTTATTGTGCGACAAGAACACCGTAAAGACTCATCATGTCAATCGCTCAGATTTTTTAACGAAAACTTGGCTTTCTAGACGAGATCTTTAGTAAAAAGCATTTCTTTTTATTTGCAACAAAGTTTTTTAGGATCTCAAGGCGAATAAAGCGAAGTAAACATCACCAATGACTCACACAACTCATTGGCGTGACTACAGCCAATTTTGTTCATTGGCGATGTTAACGTCGCTTTATTCGCCTTGAGATCCTTATAAACTTTGTTGCAAATAAAAAGAATTGCTTTTTACTAAAGATCTTGTCTAGAAAGCCAAGTTTTCGCTAAAAAATCTGAGCGATTAACATGATGAGTCTTTACGGTGTTGTTGTCACACAATAATACCTCGTTCGCGTCTGAAGCGGATGTAGTCACTGGCGATGTTTACTTTACTTTATTCGCCTTGAGATCCTTATAAACTTTGTTACAAATAAAAGAATTGCTTTTTAGTAAAGACCTTGTCTAGAAAGCCAAGTTTTCGTTAAAAAATCTGAGCGATTAACATGATGAGTCTTTACGGTGTTGTTGCCGCACGATAACTCGTTCGCGTCTTAAGCTGTTACAGTCATTGGTGATGTTCACCAATGTTTAAGCTTCTGTTAGATGTTCACCAATGTTCACCAGTGTTTTTTTTACTAAATATCGTTTACTTTTCTGTATGTTTAACTTCTAATAAGTTGTATTGGATTGACGACCAACTCGCCGACGTCTCTACTCGATTTTATACGTCGGCGAGTTGGCGTCGGCGAGTTGATCCGTCGGCGAGTTGACTGGTTACCATCCAAACACATTAAAAAAAATTTTAAATTATCACTTAGTGCTTTGATAAGAATATATTGTTTCAAAAAGTGTGAAACATATAACTGGCTGCCTTTAAGAAAAGGATCTTAAACTTAAAAATAAATTTTTATGCAACCTCTGAGCATCAGGCTTGAGACAAGACCTTAGGTTGATATTCTTTATCATATATTTTGATCTGAGTACAGTATAAGCTTAGTTGTACAAACTGGAGATGTGTCCAGTTTTCTTTGATGTTTGCCACCAGATATGTGATTATTCATATCTTCCAGGGATTTTACATTTATATGGTACAAGGTCATATAAATACACAAATCTATATTGGCTTTGACACCCATTGTGATTGATTTTGTATTTTTCAGTTATTATGACTGATGATTTTAAAATGATTGTCTTTGTAGATTTCTGCAGTGAAGCAGATTGTCCTTAATAGAATTCTGTTGTGAAATAAATTAACCTTAACTTCTACAGTTGCATCAATTAAACATTGATTAAATGGGCAGGACTTGAGGCTAGTTATTGTGTCCAAGCTTAAATATGGTGAATTCAATCAAATTAATTTTATATGTTTCTGTATTGCTTTTATTTTCAGAAGCTAATTGGCAATGTCAGTAACTGTGAGAACTGACCAGAACAGTTCAAAGAACATTTATGGTGACCCACCTAAGATCAATATTAGTCTTCCAGAGATAAGTGAACTAACCCAGAATTCTAAACGTTGGAAGGATGTTCAACTCCCAATTGACATTCTGTTGTTAACAGTGAAGGACTGTGAGTTCTTAAGTTGCTACTATTACATTAATGATCCATTTAGAAGCTATTTCAAAGGGCTTGGTCCTGTATACTTTGGAAGCATTGGTGAAGATCAAGATGTTAAACTGAATGTTGCTTTGATGAAATGCTCAGAGGGCTCTAAAATTCCTGGTGGTGCTTTGACTGTTGTAAAGAATGCTGTCACTCAGCTGAGGCCAAAAGCTGTCTTTACTGTGGGCCACTGTAGTGGTATGAATCAGGAATCAACAAAGCTGGGGGATGTGGTTGTTTCAGAAAAGCTCACAACCTATTCCTATCAGAAAATTACAAAGGATGGAAAGAAATTTTGTGGTTTAACAACTCCTGTAAGCAGGGACATTGCTGCTCTCATTCAATATGCAGCTTATGGTTGGAATCCACCCCTAGAAAATCCTAAAGAAAGGAAAGTTGAAGTCCACTGTGGTGAAGTTTTGAGTGGTTGTGAGCTCGTACAAGCTGAGTGGCGACGAGATGAACTAGTGAAGTCATTTCCTGGAGCAATTGCAATTGAGACAGAAGGAGCGGGTAAGATCTCTTTTTCCTTTGAAGTAACTGTTATTGTAAAATCTACTTAAAGAGATATTTGGATATATTTGTATCCTGGGAGAGAAAATTGATACTTATATGATATCAGTTGTGGTTGGTAAGTTTTCCTACCAGTGTCAAGAGATGCACTGGCTTGACTGTGTGAACATACTGAACTTCAGATCAAGAGGTCTGGGTTCAAGCCCTGGGCTAAAGTGATTGTGTTGTAGTCTTGGCTTTACCCTCAGAGTGTGTCTCTATACCCAGGAGTATAGATGGCTACTGATGAACTTACCAGTTTTTCATATACATGTGGAGGGAGTAAGGGTACAGTCTTAGTGGCTGAATGGTACGGGACCTGGGAGAAGCTCATGCTACATGGACTAGCTTTGCACCTAGTATATGTAAGGTGACTTTCCAAAACATATGTCTAGTTCCTTACAAATATTTGATAACAAGTTGGTAACTATGGAAGAGGTTAAAATCAATAGATTTGGAGCAAACTTGTTGTTTTATTCATAATAGCTTGTTATTGTATGTCTCAGGAGTTTTCAGTGCAGCACATGATCTGAAAATGGAGTGGGTTGTCATCAAGGGTATTTCAGGATATGCAGATGGAACTGAAGCAAAAGAAAACTGGCAAACATTTGCAAGTGTAACAGCAGCTTCTCTTGTTGCCAACATTCTAAACCAGTGCAGTATTTTTCAAGATTGGCCACATTACCAAGGTAAACAGATCAACTTTTATCTTTTTTAGGCCTGCACTATATTTGCTCGCAGTCACTAGCTAGTCTTGTATGCTGTTTAGTTTTGTGTTTTATAAATGTGCTGGAACCGAACTACCAAAACTAAATTAAAAACATGATTAATGACCTATGATCATGCACTGACAAATCAGAACAGCTCTTGGATCAGAAATGTTACATGTTTGTCAGCAATTTCACCGACTCTGCTAATGTTTGGGATTCTTTTAAGCTTTTGATAGCATTTTCCCTCTGAGGAGAAGACCACCAACCCCCCAATAATACACCTAAAAACTCCTGCCTCACTCACTACTTGACTGCCAACTGAAAGCGTAAGGTTGCCAGTATTTCCTCCTGCTTTTTAGGCTTTGGTCTCCAATGATCGATGAATAGCTAAGTCAATATCAGTTTGCTAGAAAGCAACTTGCCCACCTACTAGAATACAAAGATACAAGAAAAAAAAAAACTTCCTTTTTTAACGACGCTGTCTTTCTACACTGGCTGTTTATTTTACAGAAAGGATAATTTTTTCCAAGTATTTTGCTCTAATTTTAAAAAGACAAGTAAATGATAGGTAACCAGACTAAAGAAAAGAAAAATTCAGTTTGTGTATGTGTAAAACGATATGTATAACATGTAAGGATGCGTAATGTAATCGCAGGAAATGGCCTTAAACGAGGGAAAAACCTTAAAGCTTTTAAGCGGAAAAGGAAAATCGCCAAGGCTGTGTAAAGCTTATCATTTGACCGAAAAAATCTGTCCCAATTAGTTTTTTTAAAAATATTTGTGAAGAATGCGATACAAGTGTGCATGTGCCACAAGTGCCCTTGCAAGTTTTCGTGTTAGTGAATGCCTCTCTTTTTTCCCCAAGTTGTTTATTATAAGGAAAATATTTTTTTCAAGCTTCTCGGTTGATTGCAAACAAGAGATATAAATGGTACGTCACCAAATCGGTCTACGTGGCGATGACAATTTTTGTTCCTGGTAAAAAAAAAAAAAGAGCAAGAAATCTTCCATTTGCGTATATGGGCGTGCATATTTCGTGTAAAATGATGCACAGTAGGATGCATAATGCAATGGCACGAAGTGGCCTCGAAACCAAATTCCTCAGGAGACGTTTCATGAGAAAAGGAAATAGCTCCATTGCTACTATGAATCTGTTGGCTCGAAAAATCTGGTCTAATTTTTTTTATTTTTACAGCTGTTATCACGCAGGGGGTTCTACTAAACATTTGCCTCGGCCAGAGGTGAAACGCCGTGAGGAAGAGTCGTCTCCGAAGGACGCTCTAACTCCAAAGGAAGGAAAAACTCGTTTTGCAGGTAAAATGAGGACATATCTATGGGTGTGCCCGGTGACCCCTCCCCCAACCCCATCTTCCTTTCCCCTGCCTTTGTAAAATAAATATGCGTGGATCCAGCAAAATGGCATGAATAGTTTCAATACGTACTACTCGCTATCCCCTCATCTTGATGCTGATGTCTTTATTTTTGTTGTCAAGCAAGGAGTTCCTAGTGACGAAGATTTAGAGTGGCCTTACCTAAGCTGCTTATTGTATGGAAAAGAGGTTTTTAGAGCTTTTCGCTCGATCGCAAAGTAGAGATATAAATGATAGGTCACCAAATCCGTTTACGTGGCGATGACAATTTTTCTTACTGGCTGGAAAAAAAAAAAAGAACAAAAGAAAAAAAGAACAGGAAATCTTCTGGTCGCGTATGTGGGCGTGTATATTTTTGTGTAAAATGTTGCAAAGTAGGGTTGCATAATGCAGTGCACGAATTGGCCTTGAAACAAGTTCATCAGGAGACGTTTTATTAGGAAAGGAAAAAGTTCCATTGCTACAATAAATCTGTTGGCTCAAATAATATATTCTGGTCTAATTATCTTTTCACATTTGTTATCATGCAGGTGGTTCTACTAAACATTTGCCTCCGCCAAAGGTGAAACGCCGTAATGAAGAGTCGTCTCCGAGTGACGCCTTGACTCCAAAGAAAATAGGTAAAATGAGGACATGTCTATGGGCGTGCCCGTTAACCCCCACCCCCCAACCCCATCTTTCTTCCCTCTGCCTTTGTAAAAAAAAAAAAAAAGGGTGGATCCAGCAAAATGGCACGAATAGATGCAATACCTACTACTCGCTATCCTCTCCTCTTGATACTTCGCTGCAAGGAGTTACCAGCGACGAAGATTTAGAGAGGCTTTCGCAGAAACTCGAAAAATGGAAGACAGTCGGGCGTCATCTCGAAATTGTGGAAGCAAGATTAACGGCGTTTAACAATGAAAATAGGGAATGGTCTGAAAAAATCTGCAAAAGGTTATTACATTAGCAAGAGAGGGAGGGCTCAGCTGCAACATACTCATAAGACACCTAGAATCTCCCGCCTTACCCCTCCCCTCCTTTTAGCCCAACCCCCATTTTATAAACCACACACAACCCAATCGGTCCAACGAGGGGCTAATGTTCGAATTTAAGCTTTAGAAACTCATGGTTACTACAATATTTGAGGTTTTCCCTAATGTTTGTCTTAATAATAATTTCACTTGCCACAGAACAAATCAATATATATTTTTAAGATTTTTGTGTAGCGGAGCAAACAATAGCCTCGATTACCAGCCGCTGTTCGTGAAATGAGCCCACGCTTCTCTCCTTCACGGGACGATCGAAGACTGTACTCGTGAATTAGGGGCAAATCGAACCCCCCAACCTCTCCCTCCCCCCCCCCCCAAAAAAAAAAAAAAAAAAAAAAAGAAAAAAAATACCGTAGGTGAGCAGATAGTGAAATGTGAATATTTACCTTTGGAATTAAAGAGTGACGTCGTCAAAGTTACAAATTACAGATGGAAAGAATTATTCTCCTTATTGTTCAAAAACCCTTCTCGAGTGATTTTCTTTTCGATGTGGGAGAAAGAGAATTTTTACCAAGCTACTTGTTTTTTGTCTACAGACTCGTCTGTAACAGAATTTTGGGAATGGTGCCGGAATCAGTTGAGGGCGTTTTACAACACCATGTGTCAAGTGAAAATAACACCATGGGACCCAGACAACACGGTACACATTAATAGCATTTACATACAAGTAACGTTTTTACAAGACCACAGGAAACCTGACGGGACAACGAAAAAAAAGCTGGGAGACAGCAGTGAAGTATTTGAAGGTGACGAAGATCATCCCATCCGTAGACGAATTCTGGTGTATGGAAGACCTGGAATAGGAAAGTCTACTTTCACTCAAAAAGTAGCTGTGGATTGGGCAAATGGCAGAAAGAAGATCCTCGAAAAGTTCAATCTTTTACTGTTAATCAGGTTACGAGACGTTTGTGGTATTTCGAACCTCTGTACCATGTTAAAAACAGCGGAACTGTTGTCTGCTGATGACCCGAGGTAGTCAATAACTTGTGTGAATATCTACGTCAGAACCAGGAGAAAGTGCTGCTCATTTTGGATGGATATGATGAATACAGCAGTGGAAAATCATCCCTAATTCATCAGATTTGGAGAGGCAGTCAACTGAGAGACTGTTGTGTAATGATCACAACGCGGCCAGTGAAAGAGGATGAGCTTAGAGTGCCAAGTCACGCCCAGTTTGAACTTAACGGGTTCGATAGCTGGGAACAGAAGGAACAGTTTGCAAGAAAGATTCTTCCTGATGAGGATGACGTTAAAGGGCTACTTGAATACCTGGAGGAGCATGACCTCGAGGAGATGGCAGAGATTCCGCTATTATTGTTGATGTTGTGTCTTCTGTGGAAGAAGAAAAAACCTCAATTACCAACATCTCGTGCGGAAATTTACGAAGAATTTATTCAGACTCTCTTGGATCATATGGCTATTAAAGACTCAGACAACGTCGCAACAGATAAAAGCATAGATGAATATCAAGAGGAACTTTCCAAAATAGGAAAACTTGCTTATGATGCTCTTTTGGAGGACTGCCTTCATTTTAACTTCAGTAAATTTCCTAAAGGTGATCTGTTCGAGAAGCTTATTCATGTCGGTTTTTTTCAAGTTTCCAAACTTTCCACTTTGAACCGTGAGAAGATCGTGTATTTTCTTCACAAGTCCGTTCAGGAGTTTCTCGCCGCCTGGTTCATCGTTCAAGAAGTGAAGGTTAAGAAGAATGAAACTGTCACCTGCCTGTCAGGAATGGATACGTTTGAAAAATCAAAGAAGATGGATGAAGTTCTAAAATTCGTTTGTGAGTCGTCATCAGATGCTGCCAGCTTTGTTTTTGATCATCTACGTTATGTCGGAGAGAAAGAAGGTCTCACAATTTACAATTTCACTAGGACGCCTTCTGTCAATGATTTGTCTGATGAACAATGCGACTTTGTTGAACTCTGTGTCGATTGTTTGTTTTGTTGTCCAGCCTCGGACAGACTAACTGTGTATTCCACATTTCTCTCATGTGTTAACCATGTCGTACTGCTTCATGACGAACACGTGTCTACTGCTGCTGAGAAAAACTTCTTCAAAGGCACCGCCAGTTTTCCAAACTATTTATTTTTTAAATTTATAACTAAATATGATGATCGTGAGAGTATTCTATCCATATTGTCTGACTTGAACGCGGTCGTTTTAACGAGTTCTGGAGAAATTGAAGATGTAAAAAAATACGCCGATTTACGCCTTGCGGACTTTTTCCTCAAAAAAAGCGAAAAGAGAAACTTTATCTATCTTGGTTGCATAACAAATGATGTATTTCACTCTAAACTGCTTTCTGAATTGATCTCAGCGCCGGTTTGTCCTTCTCAGCCACCTGTGGATAATCTGGGAAAGAATGAAGACAACAACATTGCGCTTTCTTTGACTGAGAACAGATCTGACCAGACACAACAACATTGTGTGTCACTGGTGAGAGGTTAATTTATTGGTGGAAACAGTTGAGGATTTTGTTCTGTTGAAGAACATGTTGCCTTTAGTAACAGCTCCTCGTAATATTGACATATGGAGGAACAAGACATATGCCTTGGAAGGTATTTCGATTGAGAGCGCGATTTACGGAATTAATTTTACTGACAATCTCCACAAATTAGAACTTTCCAATTTCAATCTAACAGGAAAGTGTGCTGCTCTTATTGCTGAGTCACTGCACCACTCTCCAAACTTGCATGAGCTCTGCTTGTTAAGGAACCCCTTACACAGCGGTGTGAGTCATTTGGCTGAGAATCTTCATCACGTGCCACAGTTGACTGAGTTAAAGTTAATTCATGTACAAATGGGAGAAAAGGAATGTGCTGCACTGGCTTCCTCACTACAGTACTTAAACAAGTTAAAAAGACTGATTATATCAGTAAATGCATTGGGTCACGGGATTATTGAACTGGCCAAGAACCTGAACAGTGTACCCAATCTGACTTGGCTGAAACTATCGGATACAAATATAGGTGAAGATGAAGCATCAGCACTGGCTTGTGCACTAAAGGATGTACCAGAGCTGAGCATTCTTAGTCTAGGGTCCAATCCACTTGGCAGAGGAGTCATGGACCTGGTCCAGCATCTCTGCAGTGTTCCTAAGCCGAAGGAGGACCTATCCCCGTGCCTGGATGGTGTTCAAATGACAAAGTTGACTGACTTAGAGTTACGGGATGTACAAATGGGAGAAAAGGAATGTGCTGCACTGGCTGCCTCATTACAGTACTTAAAGAAGTTAAAACAACTGGATATGTCAAACAATGTACTGGGTCACGGGATTATTGAACTGGCCAAGAACCTGAACAGTGTACCTACTCTGAACATACTGGACCTGGAGAACACAAATATGGGTGAAGATGAAGCATCAGCACTGGCTCGTGCACTGAAGGATGCACCAGAGCTGAGAATTCTTATTTTAGGGTCCAATCCACTTGGCAGAGGAGTCAGGGACCTGGTCCAGCACCTCAGCAGCGTTCCTAAACTGATTTTCCTGAATCTGGATGGTGTTCCGATGACAAAGACAGAGCTTAAAATGCTGTTTTCAGCCTTAACTGGAAGAGAAATTACATTGTATACCGATTACCATGTAAGTGTCTCGTTCTTGTTTCACTTAGACGTATCTAATTTTTATTTTGGTTCTCTTCAGATTACACTTGTTATTGTTTCCAGCAAGTTGCTTTGGAGACAATTTATTGGAGTAGTCTGCATGGGAAAGAATGTAGACATCAGGAACAGTCACTGTTTTCGACATTTACTATTTCTATGTTGTGACAACAGGAGCCATTGTTGGGGATGGCGGAGACCGTAAACAGCCCATGTTAAGTACTTTAATGGTTCATGTATTGCTTCTTTGACTATGGTTTCCAGAAAAATATGTTTAAGATTAAATTAAGACAGAAACAAATTTAGCTTTGAAAACTTTGATATTATTTATTTACAGACAGTAGTTTCCAGTAGAGTTGATGCTTGATTACTGAAAATTCATCGAAAACTTTGGGAGTTCGATTCCTTCGAGTTCATTCGATTGGCCCTTCGGTTTTGGCGAAATCTTGTAGAGAAATCTTTTGTAGCTATGCCTTACATAAGAGAGAGAGAAAAAAAGATGAATTGTGAGAATTTTTCTCGGACCAAACTTCTTTGCGCAATGTTAATTTTTGAAATTTTTTGGCTTGTGTTGTTATTATGGGATGCTTTCTTTTGGGTTTGATTATGTGACGTGAAATTACTGTTAACCTATACATGCTTTGGATTCGATGACGTTGTTCCCTACAATCTGTACCAGTATCTATTCGCTTTTATTAACAGGAAGCGTTAACCCAATGAAATAGAAAGAACCAAACAAAAAAGGTTTTTTCTTGTGTTAAATCCAAATGCGTGTTTTGAAAAGCGAAAATCATGTTGATTCTATTGTCATAAATTTACGTTTTAAAGGTTTGTACTGATGATAGGAAATAATTCACCAAAAGTTGTAGGTTAAAATATTAACATCCAAAAAGAAACTGACACCGTGCTATAATTTACTTGCACTTAAATGGTTTCATTCTTCTTATTTATCAGTTGGATTCTTTTTGTCTTTAGCTGCACTGCCCATGTTGAGTAACTCCGTCAAATGCCCGTAGGGCCCTCGGTCGCCTTTGTCATAGAAGCCAATTTTTTTTTCTTTTAAGAAAAATTAAAGAAAAACATTGTAAATAGCGAATTTGTTAAAATGACTATTTCAAACCTTACACTCTAAAACCTTTTTGGTGTGTTAAACGAAAATATATCATAGAATAAAGAGCAAAGTACTCCGGGGTTGGTAATAAGGCAAAAAGAGATAATAGCGAGAAGGAATTGGAAAAGAAGACAGGCGGGCACAAAATTCAATGGATAAATAAATATATATATATATATATATATATATATATATATATATATATATATATATATATATATATATATATATATAGATAGATAGATAGATTGTTTTTTTTGGAGGGGGAGGGGGTGGGGAAAGGAGGAAAAAATCAAGAAAGTGTTTCAGATGGGTCACCTCTGATAAGCGCTTCGGCTCGATGTTCCCATTCTGTATCCAAAATAAGAGCAATATTACCACGTCCCAAACAAAATAAAGCGCTTGCACTAGTCGTGAGAAGAAGCCTTTTGGAGGCGAAGTTTCCATTAACATCTCATTCAGCTGAAAGATCTGGGAAAGACATATGTTATTTGCCGGCTGCGAGGTCCGTATGGTGAAAAACTGTGACCGAGGTCTTGAAAATACTGCCCGAGGCCGTAGGCCGAGGGCAGCATTTTCAAGACCGAGGTCACAGTTTTTCACCATGCGGACCGACCCTTAGCCGGTAAATAACATATTTATTGTTTTTAAACTTGACGAAATTCTTTCCGAAAGAACCCGAATGACTTATGGCCGTAAATACGGCAAGATCTTCCATAAACTGAACAATTTTTGAGTGAGTAAATGGTAGTTAAAATAGAGGTGTTGCAAATTTAAGAGAGATGCCTCAGCGAAACATTTTCATTTCCGTAACGATAAAGGTGATTTAAAAGGCTTCCAAACAAACTTTGAAACATTATTTTTACAAGTATCTGTCACAATCTGACATCTGTCAATTAGAGAGTGCGCAAGAAAAAAAAATCGTAGGAACATTTGAAAACCAACAGAACTAGTTTGGCAAGGACTGTCACGACAATGTTTTCTTAAAAATCAGTTAATGATCTAACGGAAAGTATTATTTACTCTCATCGACCATTCATTCATGTACGAAGATTTACCACTCTTCATTAAGTAAACGGCGAGGAAAGTAATTGTGAGTAAATTCAATTTTTTATTTTGAAGTTGTGGGAGTTTGCTCGTTTGTTTGCTGTAATGGCGTGTTTAACTCTGATCTTTTCTTCACAAAAACTAAATTCGAACGGCACACTCCAACGAGAGACAAGGGAATTTAATGCGGCCTTTTCTCAATTCCTTCAATTTCTGTTGTGCAATTTAAGGTACAAATGTCCAAATTGAACGGAATTGGAAAGACTCACCAGGAGCGTATATTTGTTGTAGAACTTAAATTAAAACTTCGCTCGCTTTTTTTTTACTATGAACAAATTGCTCGAGAAAATTCAGATATTAAATGAATGAAAGTTCCATCGTTCAGTTTAACTGTAACCAAATACCTCACGTTTCAACTTTCTGGGTACTTTTTGTGAACGATTAAAATTAATTGCAGACGGTTTTTAGGCCGCTTGTCAACAACGTAATTACACTATTGTTTATACAAATTCATTCTGAAACCAATATTTTTATGTCAACCAAAGTGATTTGTTAGAGAGAAAAGGGAGGATTCATAAGTTATTTATCGGCTTGAGGTAGTGACCGACGTGTTTGCTTAAAAATACTGCCCAGCCGGAAAACGAGGTATATTTATGAAAAATGACAACGAAAGTTGGGATGTACTCGGAGACTCACGAAAGCGTTACCGTGGCCCGTGGGCAGAGATAGGAAAATACTGACCGGGTAAAGAACCAATCAGATTGCAAGATTCGTTACCGTGCCCTCTAAAAAAACAATAGGGACTTTAAGAACCGAGGACGCGGTGGGTCGGAGACGCGACCGGAAGTGATTTTTCCAATTTCGGATGAAGAGCGCATGCGCGTGGCGTTTTCTCCCGAACTCGAGAACGCGGCCTGAGGAGATTTGGCGTTGTCTGGAAAACGTGAGTTGTTTAAAGCAAAACACTATAATTAACCGTCTATCACAACTATTCTGTCAATTGGAATTTAAAATTTATTGCCTCTTCATGGGTTAGGCATCATTTTTGAAACTAAAAGGACCAAAGTTGAATGGTTTAAAACGTTTTCTTCCCTCAAGGTGAGCAAGCACGTGGTGAAGTGAATGGCGTCTAGCAGATCTTCAAAGTAAGTCATCTAATTATCCTTTAAATATTTCCCAAAGTCTCATTTTCTTTCACAGTTAAAGGAATTTATTACTACATTCATGCGGCTATTCTCATGCATGATACAATTTAGTTATCAGGCGTCTTATCATACTACTTGGTCTTCGTTTTGTTTTGATTAATCCAAAGAGCTCCGATGTGAAATATCAGAATAAAGCTTTATCGGTTGTTCCATCAACGGATGATCGATTTTACCTTCATAAATAATTTATCTAAGACTTTTCTGTTTATCAGTTGAGTCTTTACCAGATCCAGGCTTGATAATTCATGATGATCTGAAGTTGAATTTCCTGATATTGAGTGTGATTTAAACTCAACTAGACAGAGTCTATTAAAGCTAACTTTCAAAAATCGCCCGCTATACTGACTATAAGAGGAAACATAAGTTTAATTAGTTCTTTACCTTGACCACTGTCATAAAGCGTAGCATTTCAAAAGGTAAGACTGACATTTCTGCCATTGTGTTATTTCCATTTTTTTATTTCTTTGAAATCGTTACTAACGAGCCAAGTTTTAGATAATACTCTGAACTGAAAACAAACCAAGAAAAATCAGAACTAAAAAGAGATTTTATTTGAGGTTAGATGTTGTTGCCTATCTCATATGAAGTTTTGATAATGTGAATCTTTGGTCAGGCTTTGAATGCATTATTCCACTGCTGTTAATCCTGAAAGTGTAAAGTTATGGGTGAGGTCTCCCTCACTCAGCAAGGCCGCTCTTTAGATTTGTGAGCTTTAGATGTCACTAAAGAAAAATCTCACTTTTTTGAACAAGCATAAAAATTAGCTTTGAGATTAATAACATTTAGTTTCAATTCAAAAGAAAGGGTTTTTTTGGAGTGAATTTTATTCTAATATTCTCTTTGTTTTTATTTTCACATAGCAATGTAATGTACTGGACTGAACAGCACAATATTATACTGTGCGGAGAAGTAGTGTTTCAAAATCCCTATGTATATAAAAAGGGGACTCCCCAGCGCAGTGAAACTTGGAAGAAAATTGTAGATGTTCTAAACAAATGTGATTCCCCACAATTTAATGTTGACCACAGAGCCATCCGGGACCACATTAATGTCTTGGTAAACAAACACAAGAAAAAAATCAGAGCTGAAGAAAGAGCATCAGGAATATCCCCAGATGAGCCAAGTGAATTAGATGACCTAATACAGCAAATTATTGCACTTGAAGAGAGTTCTCCCACAGATACATGTAGTAAGGATAAAGCTGACAAAGGTAAAGCAGAAGATGCAAGAATGAAAGCTATGGAAAGGCTTTCCCAAAGCAAAAAAAGGGCTTCAGAGGGAGCCAAAGAGGGTGAGGACAAACCAAAACGAACAAGAAGAAAAACTGGAGATGCCATGGAGTTTCTAAAGGAAAGAGCACAGAAGTCTGCAGAAATTAGAGAAAAGGAACTTGAGCTGGAAAAGGGAAGACAGGAACAACAACTTCAAGTGCAACAACAACAGGCTGATATGCTGAAGCTAATGCACCAGCAACAACTGCAAAATCAGCAACAACAGCAACAGTTCCAGCAACAACATAATGCAGCAGGTCATGGGCGTCATGAGTAAAATGCTTAACAAGTAGACATTAAATTTTTATTTCTCAGTGTTTACATGTTTAAGATTTACATTTTCACAAAATGTTGAACTCAAAGTGTTATTTGCCACCCCTTTGTTTAGATCTGCTTGTCGTAACATTCTCACAGACTGTTCAATCAGGATTTTATGCAAGATTTTATGCAAACTTAGGCATTGACAGGTGTTTTTGTTACAGTATTTTAGCTAAAGTAATCGATTAGTGGTGGTGGATCAAGGCCAAAGTAGTCAGCAGTCGTATTGCGGTAAAGACATGTTAATGCATTCCGCAAAAGTGCACAAATAATGTACATTTTTCCTACATGACTAAGGCCAATTTTGAGATTTTTTTTGTAGTCGAGAAACTTGAAATAATTTATAAGGTCTCCAAACAACCATTCCACACTTGTGCGTACAGAACTCATAGATGCATTAAACTCTTCCATTTGTCTTGTTAACACCCCATGTCTGAAGGGGCACTGCAGATGGGTACATAGAGGATATGCCAGATCCCCGTAGCTACACATCTCTTGTCCAGCAGGAGAAAAGGCAAACTGTGCCAGGTCAACATAAAGGCCAGATGTGTCCAGCATTCTTGCATCATGCATTCGTCCCTCTGAACAAGGGCAAAAAAAATAATTTTTGAACCACAATCAGTTACACATTGGCTGGCTGACAAACTGTTACCTATGTAGACCATTGATTAGCTTAGTAAGTGAGTATGCCAAAAACAACATAGGATTGGCTGGCTATTATTCTTGCAGTCCAGGTACTTATGGCCTGTAAGTCAGAGTTAAGAATTTATTGGTCTGTGGTGACAGGAAAACTAGTTCCTCTAATAAAAATTGGGAGTGGGAGCTACTGAAAATACCTCTGATTTGAGAGACCGGGAGGAAGTCATCAAGAAACGTTAGGTTAACCTTTTGAGAAAAGAAATCAATCTAACTTTTAACTTCACATAAGTGATAAAAATGTCTATCCAAGTGAAAACAGCTACGGCACTATCCCACTATAAATCAAAGTGCTCTGTGAGCAAACTCGTGAATTGACAGATGACTTATATGATTTTTTGGATTATGTTTAATGTTATCTGGTTTAGGGAATTTTGTGGTTGATTGTCATATTCAGAGTACGAGCAGTAGTACAGTGTTCGCCAATGTAGCAAAGAAACAAAGTAATAAAAATTTTCATTGACAAGTCTGTGCGACCATCGCCGGTCATCGTGGACATGTCCAGGGGCAATGCCACTGAGTAAATTTGAGGTTTTTTCTGACTCGCGGTCATTCTAACTGGCTGAGATGTTTCTCATGGAAACGGTCATAAAATCTGTCACACAATAAATTAAAGTGAAAACAACTGTTAATCTGGTCTTTTTTCGCTTTTGTCGGGAGAAATATGAGTCAAAACATGGCAACAAAGTCTCTCTCCGGTCACAAAACAGCCAAAAGCAGCCATATTTGAAATTGCCCTGTCATGCATTGCCAACTCAGTACTGAATAAATGTATATCGTGTATGCTGGCAGAATGTGTGTTTGCTGATACTTAAGGTGGCTGAACACGGTTTTTGATACCTGCGTTTCATTCTCCTTTTTCTCTAAAACCCTTGATCCCTCGGTCGCCAAAAATGGCATCAAGCAAGTTAACAACACAGACGTTAGTTTTTAGATTGTTAAGCTGACGTATGTGCCGTTGCCATGGCAACATGAATAAATATAAACAGGCCTTTAAAATTGGTTTTGTTTATTTATAGAAAATCGAGTCATTAGATTCTCTCATAATTTGCATGAACAAGCTTGTAACGATAATCACATGTTAATGCCATTTTGCTAATAATTTAACAGAGACGTTCAAGTATTCCTTGTTGAAGGTTCACTGGAATATCTAGAATTTCCTTTGTTAAAGTTTAGTTTTTCTCAATACTCCTGTTTTTATTTCCTTAAGTATTTTCGCGCCAAATTTCGTGAAGTTCTAATGAGTGGTTACCAAGAAATAGGCGTATTTCCGAGAAAGCAATTTTTCATTCAATCCCAATTTTTTACTTACTACGCATGCGCTGCAATTAACAAGGTTCTTTCGGTAACAACAAAAAAGTTAAGAATTGCTGGGTTGTTTGCATCGTTATCTTTTCTAACATATCTTTGCAATAAAATATTAAAACCACCAATACACTGCGTTCAATTATAGAGAAAAATAACATAGATGGTGCGGGTGCTGAGTAAATAGAATAATCGGCTGCTGCGATCGAATGGTTTTAGTAAGAGGTGAGGCAGCTGAAATTTTTGAGAAGAAAATCAGCGTTAAATTAGTTAAGACGTTAGTCTAGAATCCAGCCAATCAAATTATGTGTTTTCGGAGCCACGTTTTGCACATGAAAGGCCCCTTTCTATAGGGGCGTGAACGGGAGGTCCTAGGAGCTAAGTTGAGGGGACTAGACTTTAGGGTGTTGTCCCTTGTGGAAAGTTGCCAAAACCTTCGTCACAAGCAGCAATTCATATGACGCAATAAGGCTTAGGGTATGTTGTAAGAATGTCTTCCAAAAGCGGTATAAGAAAGAAGACCAAGGACTGTGGAAGACTTAAACCTGCTAAGCCTGCGTCGGCGATGAACTGGATCAGTAGAGAAGAAACGTCAAATACTTCTCAGAAAGGTGAAGGTTCAGCACAAACCTCGAACAGTGGAAAGCAAATGGGGGAAGGCGAAGGTTCCGTACAGAGAAGTAATGATGCAATGGCGAGTTCATCTAGTGCGCGCGATGAATGTCGTGATGCCATAATAGCGTACGTGCACAAAGTATCGGAGTCCAGAAGGAATAAGCGGAACACTATGGATTATTCGACAGTGGTTCTTCAGACCTCAAGTGATACGCAGCTACCCGCGCTGATATACTCGAAGACCAAGAGAAAGCTTTTGGTTGATAGTGAGCAGTCGCGCACGCCAGTAAAGCTGCAGAGATTTACTTACACGTCGGATGGGTCCAAAGTCATCGTCAATGATATGACCAAAATTTCTTCACCGCAACCAACAGAGTACTCGTTTCAATTCGAGGAAGTAGGGAGCAATGATGAGGAGCAGAGAATGGCGCTAAGAGAAATCATTGACAACTCCAACGAGGGAGACCTGATGTCCATCCGCGGGAAAATAGTTGGTGTAGCTGAGCCAACAGTGACAAAATCCAGGGGGCTGAAAGTTGCCAACGCCTTGTTTGCGGACGAAACGGGTAAAATTGAGCTGGATTTATGGGAGGGTCATATCTCCGCTGTGGAAGTTGGCCGTGTGTACACTATATTTCCTGTACAAGTTCGACGGTGGTTGGGCAAGAAGAAAGTCTCTACAGTGGTGAGCAGTACTATCAGAGCGGAAGAGATGAATGAATGTTTGTCAGCAATCCCGCTGGCAACGGACGAAGAAATACGAGGAGGATTTGCTTCAAGCACCTTGACGATCCGAAGTTTTCAGTGTGTTGAGAAAGTAGAGTCGTATCTTCAATGTAGAAAATGTTCCAGAAAGATTCTTCAAGCAATGGGAACCCCTGTTGTGCGATGTGACAGATGCGGCTATTCCATGAGAACTGTGGACTGCCCCGTTCGTCGCTATGCTTCGGTGGTTATGGAGGTTACTGATGGCAGTCCTGTTCACGTTACCGTGTTCAACGATGTTTTGGAAAAACTGGTCCCCGACTGCAAGAATCTTACTGATGGTGAAGTGGAAGAGATGTTGCTGTTAATGGAAAACGTTACGATTACGTATAACAATGACACATGTATTGTCCTAAATGCAGTCGCTGGAAAGTAAGTCCTAGGATAAACAAACTGTGTTGTTGTTGTTCCGTGCCGTTTACATTTCAAAGGACGTGAGGCAAATGTAAGCTTATTTTTATTTTGGTTGTTGTCACGGTACTGTAGTCGTTTTGAACTATACATCACTTCAGCCAGAAGCTCAAATGTTTAATATTTTTCAAATTGTTAGCCTTAGCTTCAAATGGTGTTAAGGCCTTGAAGTTATTGGAGTCTTTTCCTTTGAAAGAGTTTGTCAGCATTCCTGAATAAATTAAGGCTCATTTTTACATGTTGGAGAGTGACAAGGGCAGATCTTAAAGGATTTCGCGCAACGTTAAATTAATTTTCGTTGAGTCAACTGATAAAAAGCGCACGAGACCGCGCGACGCTGGATGTTTACTTTTGGGTGGCTTTGTATTATTTTGGCGGGTCGTGCAAGCGTTTGTTTTATGTTTTGCCGCTTGATACTTGGCACCAGTCTTTGCGAGATATTATTTTTTGCTAAGCTAGGTTTCTGGCTCTGGGAATCATCGTTCATTGAATGATAACAATTTCCTTGCAATGCAAATAACCGTTTTGATCTCACTCACGAAATGAAACGGTGAAAGAGAAATTAATTTATGCCAAATTTCTGTCAGTGCTTTAGTGGTATGGTCAAATGTAGGTTTAAGCCGCTCCAATATGTACTAAAGCGCAGTAAAAGAGAGTAAAATTGTTTTTTTTATTGAGGACTCGAAGTTTGAAAATAAACATGTGGTGTCGCGCAGTCTTAGATTTGTCAGTTCCATTTGTTTTGATACTTCCAGGAAGTCTCATGTTGTGAAGGATTGATCGTTTAAATTTTTTATATGGATTTTTCTGCTGTTGTAATCTATATTAGCTTACGGGAGATTCAAGTGCAGTGTTTGAGTTTGCATGGAGATTAGGAAGTGAAGCGAAATCAACAGATGTAAATTCAGTGATTAGAATATTACTACTTTCCTCTTTAAGATAAGGCTTAATACTCATTTCTTGTTAATTTTTGTTGTACAGTGTTTAAACGAGATCATCTGAGCGTTTTAGGTTTTTAGGTTTTTATGGTACAGTCAATAACTTAAAATCGGCTGCAGAAATGACAAGAAACAACGGCAAGCGAAGTTTAAAAAGTTAAAGTATTTAAAAGAGCTGGTCATATTGATTGATTTCAGTGTCAGTTTCTAGTCTGAATCTTTCCGACTGTTACATTATCCTTGGATTTCCCTGTTATGGTTTTGTTAATTTAGAGGCCAGTCAGATTTTACAATTCCTCCTTTACGAATAAGGAGTCTTGGTGTATGAAATTGTAAATGAAGTTACAATAAAAACAACAGTTCATTGTGAAGTCTCTGAGTTTTTCTGGTGTCACTTTACTTTTTGTACTGAATTTGTTAGGAAATCTGTGATAATAAATCATCTTTCCTTAACACATTGACACGTGCGTGTAACATGTGCCTATCCAAAAGTTAAAATTTTAGAGAAACCGGAAAAGTAAACACAATGCGCAGTAAAGTTTTATAAATCATCTTTTCCCAAAAACAAGCTCAGGTGAAAGAAGACCATTTAAATAACTTGCTTTCAACGAAAAAAGCGATAGATGCATACTAAGTTTTTACTCTAAAATCAAGATAAAAGATAAAAATCAATGAACTTTTGCGCACGTGAGCAAACAAGTATGTAGATTGGATTTCAAAGTGAATATGCAAATTTATCAGTGTGTGGGGAGATCTCGTATTACATGGAATTTATAAACGAGAAGAAAGACGAAAGTGACCAGGAAATGTTTCGGGAAGAAAGCTTTATTCAAAACAGTTCTTGATTTTCTGTTAGAACGTACGAATTTCTTACGTGTGCGAAACCCACGAAGTAGAATTCATCATGCGTAGATCCATGTTTACTTGACTTCACGGCAAGAATATTGCGCAGCGTTATGTTGAAAATACTGAAAGTTCTACGTTTTGACACAAAATCTTCCATTAAACAATAATTTTTGGACATCGAATTACTCAATCATGATATTTACCGTGCCGTGGAATCTTCATGATGTCGCTAGGCCTCGTTTGAAGTCCGATAGTTTGGTTTTCACTTTGCGGCCCTAATTCGCATCACCTTTGAGAATTGCAGTATTGTCGACTCGAAAGCATATTTTGTCGCTTATAAGACCTTGATGTCCATTATTTTTCGAGCAGATTATTCTATAGTATTTTTTCTTTCCATTTGTGTTCCAGGAGGTCTAAAATGGTCGGAAAGAAACGGAAAATCCATTTTGAAAATATTGAAAGTCAGCCGCGCGTACGCCATTTTTTCAAATTTGATCATTTCTTGTGAACACATAAAATGACGCCTTTGTACTACCCCCTAAAGTTATCAAAATAACTGCGCAAAACACGGATTCTGATTGGTTTATAGATCCTCTAACAAAAGAGGAAGTTTGGAGACAACATTCTGCTTAGTAGCGGAGATAGGGGGGAAAGGTTCGCTCGTGCAAGTCTCCCACGCGGCACGGGCGGTTCAGGTCTGAAAACAGTGGAGCAAATTTAAGCACTTATGGGGTAATATTAACCCAAAGAGGCCTATTTTAAGGAAACTTGAAATCCTAAGGTTTGTCATCAGAATGCATTCGGAGGTTGAAAAATATTTTGGCTGATTACTTTGGTGTGTAACGTGACTGTGGCAGAGGTGAAGTAAGTAACTTTTCAGAGGTGGAGTCAGGTCACTTTGTGTCACCAGATGGTGATGTCGACCTCCACACCTCTTGTAGGTTGTTTGCCCAAAAAAGACTTTTTAAGGGGGGGGGGGGGTCATGGGCACCGCAGAACCCTCTAGCTACACCCTTGCTTGTAGAGCACATAACCTGGGTGGGGTACTCCAAAGTAAAAAGGTTGGATATTTGAATTCAACTCTTAAATGAGACCAATCTGGCTGTAGCTTAAACTTTATTTGACTCAAAAGAAATATCACTTAAACATGGGTTACAATGACAGCATTTCTCCTTATATTTTAATTTTTTGTGTGCAACCCCAAAAGGTACTGATGACTAAAATTAGAGGCACCCTAAGTGAGATTTGCACCCTTGATAAGTGAAAAAACATCCCCGATCTTTTCACGAGAGAGTCCCCTCCAACAGGGTGTGGAAAAGCAATGAGAAAGTGAGTTAAGAGTAGTGAATGTTTTTGATAATTTATTATTCAGGAACTTCCGATCAGCCAAGGACTTGTGGCTCCTTACTGAAAATTTCAAACTGTTCTAAAGGACATCCAAATATTTCCTAAAAGATTAATGCACCTTTAGGAGCTTGTGAGATTTGCACTGTGAAGGAGGGTTGATTGTAAAATTACACAGTATAGATTATAATCAGCTGCAAGTGACTCACCCAGATTTGAGTGTAATCAAGGAAATGGTGCAGATAAATATGAGATGTATATTTCTACTTGGTTTTTCGAAAATATGTCTGCCAGTAAAACTGGTTATTTACCAATGGCAACTCAAGCCATTATGCATTAAATTAGTTTACAAGGAATTACTATATTTACTATGAAGGAGGGTCAAACTATGAAATCAGGTGAACTCAAGCTAACTGAAAGTATCAAATGTTCTCCTCAAATCTCTGATTATCCAGCAGTCTGGCAGTAAATTGATTGCATTTATGGTGGTTTTACATCAACTGGTTTGTTGTGGTAATTATGACTACGATAAGATAAAACTGGCACTTACCAGTATCAGTGCTTCATACAAAGCCTTAACAAGCCAGTTTATTTAACAAATAATTCTGAGGAAGGAAATCACAGGGTCCAAATAGTTGAAAGTGTGCAGTTTACAATTCAACTATTGTACAAAACGTTATTGTTACTAGTTGAAATAGTCATGATAGAAGTTCATGGTGCTAGTATGAATATAACCAATGAATGGATGGAAGCTGCTGAATACATTACTCGATGTTAAGTTCTCAAGACCACATCGTTGTTTTCAGTGAAGTAGACAGAAAAAGTTCCAACAAATATAATACATGTACTTCTTTCTTTATAATTTGTGTTATTAACTGCATGAACTCCAGTGATGCTGTGCTTGCATTTTTCACACTGTTCATTTATTTGTAGCTTCAGATACAGTAACTGGTGCTAAATCCAGAATGAATGTAGTCAGCTGCAGTGCTGTACATCTCTGTCAATTACCACGTGCAAGTAACTACATGACTGTATATCATTCCAATTCTTATAGTGTATTAGTAGTTTCCATAGTCCAGTTGCCAATGTATATGATATAAGCTCAGAATGATCTGCAATTTTACAAGAAGATATAACTAGTGTTAACAACAATTGTTTTAGTAAAGCTGTTGGCCCACCCACACCCCACCCTCTTATCAAACATTATAATCAAAGAAGTTACCCACCTCTGTATCAGGTTGATCACTCTGTTTTGGAGGGGGATGTCAGACATGTACCAAGTGTGTTTTTCTTATATAAACTAAGCAATGTTTCTTTGTATCTTGTAGCTAGAAAATTGGACACTATGCATACAGCAGCCCATGTATAATGAGATTTAAAGTCATTTTCTGATATAAAAACTTGGTTTCAAATTGAAGAAAATCTTATTTAATAAAGAGAATATTTAATTGTTCTCATACAGGTAGAAAAAATCAAAGATGTGATGAAAAACCAAAAACAAAAAATGGTGGCTATGACTAAGATTGATCATTGTGAACAACAAACTCTGAAAAAAAAATAGGTCAAATGTATTTTTCAGGACATACTTTCAATAATGTTTCTCTTTTAAGTCACTTGTGAACAGTTAGTAAGGAAATAAAGATAGGCTTATGATCACTGTAGTATGACTCTAAGGTACCTGCAGATTGAATAAGCTGTGATACATTTGTATAAATGTGATCTATCTGTGTACGGTAGTCAGTAGTGTACTGCTCAATCAACTGTGTGTATCCTCTGTCTGTTATCAGATATTTTTTGAGAGCCTTTTGTTCTGCAGACCACTCCATTAGATTAACATTGAAATCTCCCATCAGTATGGTGGGAATTGTGGGGACTGTTAACACTGAGTTATGCAGATGAGTAAGAGCATCAAGAAAATGTGAAATTGGTACCTTAGCTTTGGAGCGGTAGATACCAATAACATGAAAATTTGGAATTGGTTGGCTTAGAACCATAATGGTAATTTCAACATTATTAATGTTGAATCTGTATGGTGAGTGCAGTTCAAATCATTCTTAATGTACACAGCTGTTCCGTAACAAGTTCTGATACTGGAGTGATTGAAGTCATTTCTGTAAAGTGTAAATCCCCTGAGCTGATACACATCATCTCTATCTAACAAGCAAAGTTTTGTTTCAACAAAAATGTTGATATCAGCCTTTTGAATATTGTAATCACTTCGGACATCATCTATGTGGAGGTGGAGAGATCTGACATTTTGAAATAAGATTGTTTTTGTTTTGGGTGAATCTGCATTCTGTAATACTGCTAATGGCAGAAGACTTGCTTCTGTTCTAAGTCTCCTCGTTTCATCTTTAACTTTCTCACTAACCTTGATTTTGTTTTCATTCAAATTGAGAACATGTAGTGCAGAACTGTTTCTTACTCGGCTTAAACCAACATAATGCATATGCTCCCTTGTGGATGCTGGAAAGTCAACAACTGCTTCATCTAATGAGTCACCTTGACAGCGATGAATAGTCTTAGCAGCAGCAGGTCTAAGTGGAAATTGCCGTCGAAGAACTTGCACTTGACTTTTTTTATCAATCCGGAATTGTCTTGTTACTTCTAAAACTGGTGTCCAGTTTTTATTTATGCTTCTCTTGTATAAATGTGCATATTCTCTGCGCAGCTTTTTGCCTATTTCAGGATGTGGAAATGATACCCAAATAATACTTGGCCTGGTGGAATTTTCTACTCTGTAGTCTATGTTCTCTATCATACACTCTGCACCATTAGTGAGTCCGTCAGTCACATCAATATTAGTTGTCAAGTCATATTTTGCCATAGTTGCCACAGACACAAGTGAATACAAACCCATTGTCTTTGTAGGATCCTCTGGGATTTTGTTTTTCATTTGTTGTTTCAGATCATCATTAATATCCCCAACTACAATGTCCACAGCCTTTATCTGAGCTTTATCAGTTTTAGAGATAGTATACAGGGCGTTGTTGTGAGCATCTACGGATGCATTTGTAGTAAATAAATGTGTCATGTTCATAGGGTAATTATCTTCATGAGGCCTGACTTTCAGAAGTCTCTGTTCTAAAATGGCTACATCATCTTCAGAATGTTTACCTTCTCTCAAGCGATTGAGTAGCTCAGCAAATTCTCTGTCATCCTTTTGTCTCATTATTTCCGTCAGTTCAAAGAGGGTGAAATTTTCTGTCCAAATGTTACTTGCTAAAGCACTGTAGCCTATCACAGAATTTTCAAAGATCCACTTATCAAAAACTGGTTTTAGCTGGAAAAGATCTCCAACAGTTATTAAACTAATTCCACCAAATAGCTCTTTTGTTCCCATTATTTGTTGCAGTCTTGCATTCAAAAAGTTAAACATGCCACTTCCTACCATAGATATCTCATCAATAAAAACTGTCTTAAGTTTCTTCAGTCATGCTCTAATGGTATTTAGTCTGTTGCTGTCCAGTGTACAATACTCAAAACCTCTATTGGCAGGTATCTTAAAAGCAGAATGTAATGTATTGCCTTTAATGTTAAAAGCTGCTTTACCAGTAGGAGCTGCTTTTACAACTTTAACATCATCTGGATTTTCCCCTGCAATGCTATTTAGATATCTTATTAATGCTTCATACAATGCATTGGTGACTGTACTTTTGCCAACTCCAGCACCTCCACTTAAGAACAATCTAAGAGGGTCATCCCTAGTTTTTACAGAATGTAACACATGATAAAAAAATTGTCTCTGTTTTTCATTCAAAGAGCGGACAAGTGCATAATAATTATTGTCTGACATCCGCTTTACGACAAGTTCCTCCTCATCATCACATCTAGGGAAGATTCCAATATCATCAAGTAAATCATACTGGTTATGCTCCTTGTTTTTTCCAGGATCAAAGCAACCAAATAATTCACTACACTTCTCTTTGACAGTACAGTCCTGCTTATTGATATGCTCTGCATTTGGAGCAACAGTGTCAAAGTTGTCATATTCAGCATTATTCATATCTTCCACTGCTTTATCTAGTATTTCTGAATGGTATTCATACTGAAGCCTATTGCTGAGAACTTTATCCTTAACCTGTTCAAATCGTTCTTGGTAAGTTTGACATTCTTTCATTAAGTCAGTGGTTTCATTTCGCCATGGTGTATAAAGCATAAGCTGTTCTCGAAAATGATTTTCTAGATCCTTATCTTTATTGTACCTAACAGATCGTATGATTTTAGGCTTCTTTCGTTTTACTAGTTTCATTCCTCCTTTAAGTTTGTATTCATGTGGCTCACATTGACATTCATTGACGTTAATATTGATAGGGTCATCATCAGTATTGTCATCAAAGCTTGTTTCTGGTAAGAAGTCATCAAGACCTGTGACTGATGACCCATTTTCACTCCGATTAGCATGTTCATCTTTAACACAGTTATACCATGCAACAAAGTTAGCTAAACACAACTTTTCTAGCTGTTTTGGTCTCCTTTGATAACGCTTAATTATGTTGTCAGATTCTATGTCAGGTGAACTGTCTGGCAATTCCTTAAGCTTATCCAGTTTCTTTAACACAAATGTCCTGTCATCTGGAGGTGATGAACTAATAAACTGAAAAGCACGGGAAGATCTTCTCATGGGCATTTGTAAAACAAGATAAACAGCTTCTTGGGCACTGATTTCAACTGCATTTAGAAATTTGTTTCCAATGTGCCTCACTCTATTTGTAATATCTTTATTACCTGATTGGGCTTCTTCAGATGCCTTCGTTAGAAGCCTGCTCATACCTCTCTGTCCTTTTGTAATGTAAGAAAGTATGTATGTAGCACATGCATAAGGATCTAGTACATATTGAATGTCCATGTTTGCTTGCCAGGCATTGAGTAAAACACTGTTATAATTGTTTATCCTAATTTCAGATGGTGCCCTTTTCAAACATAATGTTGCCCTCTTTAGGGTGTGTCTTATAGCTAAGATGTAACTTTCTTCAGTTAATTGTAAGTTGTTAAGAAAATCTTCGAATGTGATCGCTTCACCACATTTCATGTTGTCAAGGACTTCTTTTATTTTTTCAGCATTTTCTTTTATATTTTTCTGGATTTTTTCATCATAGCAGGAATTCTCAAGAGGTGTTAAAATTATTGTCCTTGGCATTGGTGGCAATGGAAAATTAAACCTGCATATGTTATGCCCTGCCTTCTTACATGTTTTGGCATGCCTGTGCAATTGTAAGTTTACAAGATCTTCCATTTCACTTGAACTGTCTGGTTTATAGCAAGTGATATACTTGTCCACAAAGTTCACAATTTCCTCATCAGAACTTTTTTCATATTGTGGGGCTTCCTTTACCCAAAATAAACCATGAATATGTGGGCTTCCTCTTTGTTGAAATTCAACTCTGTAAAAATAATCAGCTATTTCTCCTATTGGCATTACATTGCTCTTTAAAACATCGTAAATAAATAACTGCACCATGTGGTCAAAGTTCCTTGCACAAGTGACAGGATCTTTTTGAATAAGATCTGATTTTTGTTCCCAAGTCATTTGTTTAGTTTCATCATCAGTGTACTCTTTTTTCTCAACAATTCTACCTAAAGTTTTGAGAAGATGAGACCACCTTGTTTCAGCAGCTGAAAAAGAGCAAAACCATGTTGGGTTGCCTAGTTGACGAATCATAGCAAACAAGTCTTTTTTACATTTTTCATAATAAGGAGGTGACCCTCTAAGATTTTTTAAAACTCTGAAACCTTCATCAAGATGTATAAGCTTATTAAGATAATCCTCTGACTTCAATTCACCAGCAGTGTACTTTTTCCCTTTTGTCTTACATTTTCGGAGAGAAATACAAGCACTATCTTGAATTTGTTTGATTTGCAGTTTTTTTAACTTATAGAAAATGTTTGGTACAGACATTGCAACTCTTCTATCCTGGCATCTTAGCTCCCACTTGCAAATTGTACTGTATGATACAGGGACCTTTCTTTCATTGTTGGCAGGTCTCCGTTTTCCACAGAATATTGTGGGAAATGATAAATACTCAGAATCTTTGTCCATAAATATTCCTAATGGTCTATTCCCTTCTCCTGGAGCAAAAGAAATTATTCTGTCTACATTTTCTACTACATCTGGTTCCTGTAATAGTGTATCTGTAACTCCTGATGGGCGTTCATCAACTTCACACCAGTCAACACTATCTTCTTTCTCACAGCCTGGATTTTCATCATCTGCATTGGAAATGCTCTTTTGATAATCTTGTCTTTTATCCTCCAGAACAACTTTATCTGTTTGTGTATGTAACTCATTATTACTCGAAGTGTCAGAGTTTTCAACAAATTCACTCCAGTCTTCATGGGCACTAGACTGCAAACTTATGTTATCTAACCAAGCATTTTGTACTTCTATACCTTCTCTCTTGAATAAATCACTTGTGTCTACAAGATATTTTGCTGCATCTAATACTTTCTTAGGTCTAACATTCTGAAACTGGTAATGATGCTTATAGATCAGACGCCTTTTAAGTTTTATTGGAATGGTTTGTGATTCATTGATGGGCCTTGGCAGACAGTGAACAGTTAAATTTACATCACTTGGTACATTGACAATGTTTCCATGAATTGACAACTGGCCACCTCTTGGTAGCTCACGAATTTGCATGAATGGAATACGAGGTGATATAAGCCGTTCTTCTAATGGTGTTAAATTTAACAGGTCAGGTTTTTTAGGGAAACTCATTTTATTGGCTTTAGAGAGGCTGGGAAGCTTGCCTTTCGTGAGATTTGAGTCACAATTTCTGCAAATCCATTCAGTATTTTCTACACTTCTTACCCCAGTAACACAAGACTCAACAAGACCTTGTGAACATGCCTTGTACCTGTTAGCATTACACTTCACTACTGAAGACTTGTACCACAACTGGTCGCAACAGGTACATATGTATTCTGGGCCACATTTAATTTTTTCATGAAACAAATTTATTAAAGAAATAACACTGCTTTCATTCTTCCCTGTTTGTAACAACTGATCATTATTAGTTGATACATGTGATGACTTTTGGGCATTTTCAAATTGATTTTCATTGGCTGGTATAGCCATATTTGAATAATTTGATAGTTTGAATTTAGTAGTTCTCCTGACTTTAGCATTTCTGTTTACTTGCTCACTGTGTTCTGGGTTATCTGCTTTCTGTTTCCTAAAACTCTGTTTATCAACTTCTTTTCTGTGTTCTGGGTTATCTGCTTTCCGTTTCCTAAAACCCTGTTTATCAACTTTTTTTCTATGTTCTGGATTTTTTGCCTTCCGTTTCCTAAAACTCTGTTTATCAACTTCTTTTCTATGTTCTGGGTTATCTGCTTTCCGTTTCCTAAAACTCTGTTTATCAACTTCTTTTCTCTGTTCTGGATTTTTTGCCTTCCGTTTCCTAAAACTCTGTTTATCAACTTCTTTTCTATGTTCTGGGTTATCTGCTTTCCGTTTCCTAAAACTCTGTTTATCAACTTCTTTTCTATGTTCTGGATTTTTTGCTTTCCGTTTCCTAAAACTCTCTGTATCAACTTCTTTTCTATGTTCTGGATCTTTTGCTTTCCGTTTCCTAAAACTCTCTGTATCAACTTCTTTTCTATGTTCTGGATTTTTTGCTTTCCGTTTCCTAAAACTCTGTTTATCAACTTCTTTTCTATGTTCTGGATTCTTTTCTTTACGTTTTCTGAACGACTTTCTGTCAATTTCTCTGACCTGTTCTGAATTCTCACCTTTTTGTCTTCTTGATGACTTTTTTGCAATTTCCTTTATGTGATCTGGGTTCTCTGCTTTCCGTTTCCTTTTAGACCTTTTGTCAATTTCTCTTACATGTTCTGGGTTGGTCATTTTCCTTTCTGTGACAGTTTGGTTCTTTTTCTCCCTAATTGTTTCAGTATTGTTGTACCTTTGCACAGAATGTTGATTCTCTCTTTTTCTAAAATCTGCATTAGCTCTTCTCTTTCTCATGTATTCTTTCATGTAACTTTGATCAGCTCTGCGCTTTTCATGTTTATCAATTTTTTTTTTTTTCAACTATACTTTGATCACACGTTTTATTGTTCGGAACCCGACAGTTTCTCTTTTCTACTGTAGAAACATAGTGAGTTTCACTTATGTGTCCAATGTAAATGTCTGTGTATTCCCCTGTCACATTCACTGCTTGAACAACAGTAACAGGAGCAAAAGTTTCAATTGATTCGGCAATATGAATTGACAGATTTAGACAATTGGCCACTGCTTGAATTATAATTGCATCAGCCCATGTTCCCTGACATGACATAATGCTCAAATAGTCTTGCCAAGAATGATCAGTGTTACTCTCTATGAATTTTTCAGGGTTCTGCAGTAAATACTGGACCCCAAGGCTACGTATATGAGAATGGTTATTAGGATTGCCATAAAGCTGATGTGAAACAGCTCGAAAAAAGCAGTCACCACCTCCCCCAACATCAACTGCAGTTCTATTTAATTCAGACAACCTAGTTTCCAATAATGAAACTGAATTAGCCATTGAGGAACGATATGCTGCTAAATTACAAGTATTGGTTGCACTGCATTGATTTGATGGCCCTGGATTCTCTTCAACATCGCCACTCAGAGAGATGACTCTGTGAGATACACAGTAAGTTTTGAATGGAATGTGTTTTAATTTCTTTAACGTTCTGCCGTTAACACGCATGCAAAATAAGGGCAACTTTTTATGCTTTAATGTTCTCAGTCGCACAACAGATAGGTACACATTTTGGCTGAGAGAGAACTTTTTTGAGGGTAATACAAATTTAGATCTGACTGACCGTTCACTGAAATAACTACGATTACGCTCAGACAGCAAAAGTTTTAGTTTAGATGAACTCGGAATGCTTTTTTTAAGGTATGATTTAGCTGCATTTCGAAAAACTTTGGTTTTTCTGAACAGTTTGATGACTCTCCTATATGGAATTCTGGAGGGTTCTCTTTCACGTTTCCTTCTATAATGCAACCTTCGTGTACATGTACAAACATCAACCGTGGTCCTTGACATTCTGCTTTTCATAATTTCATGACTTAGTGAATCAAGATATTCAACTGAATTATCAGTTGGCATTTTCAGCAGAGTTTCCTGGTCGTTAAATTTGGTTTTATCTTCGGCATGCTGGTCAGTTACCACTAAAGTGTTGCATTCACATGTCTGGTTGGCAGATCTGGAGATTTGTTCAAATTTGGCATTTACCTGCTCATATTTGGCTTTTATTTGCTCGTACTTGGCTTTGACTTGCTTGTACTTTGCTTTAATTTGTTTGTATTTGGCTTTCTCGCTTTCCATAGTTATGGCGTAACCCCAGCGAGCGGGGACATCGACGTACTGAAAACACGCCTGGTACTTGTCATCGCCTTCAGAGTAACCCTGGCTAGACGACGGTTTTACTGATTTTGCTGTCCCTGGATACACCGGGGACTGATTACAAACATCTTCACTCACGAAGGCGCCCACTGCGTAGTAGCCCTCCATAATTTATAAAATGGCGAACGCAAACATTCTACCCAATCTGTCAGGTGACTTTACGAGCACTTCCCGAGGACAGCCGAAGTACGGGCGATCTATTAATTCCAATTTTTTTTTAGAAAAAAATAAACCATGATCGAGGATATCCATGAAAAACCTTTTATCGTTTAACCTACAAACTGTAAGTGCTTACCTGAACAATAGCACGAAGGCTTTTCCTCACAACAATGAACGACTCCAGTCCAGAAGCATTCACTAAGCCATTCGTGGGCTCAAACTTTATGAATTACTTTCCAACATCGATACAGCTCCAGGAATAGCAAACACAGCCTTCACCAACTCACTTAACGAGCAGTTGGCCGCGATCGACACTTCAATATCGGATTCTCGGCGAGCAGCTCGACTCGATTATTTAGAGCCCGCGGTGGAAGTAACCGAAATGTCAGCGTTTTATATGCAACACTTTTTAATACGTAAAGTATCCCCCAGTTGTCGGGCCATACCGTTGATAGTTTAGCGGTAATGCCACCACCTCACAATCTTTTCCTTGTAAATGTAGGTGGATCAAATCCTTAGCTTGACAGTTATTTTTTCGTTTTGCTTAACTTCCTTTCTTTGTTTTCTTTGTTTTCTTTTTCGGACAATTATCATTTTCCTGCACATATACATTGAAAAATAGAAGCATTGACACCATAAATGAAATATACGCCGCGAAAGACAAAAGTGTATTCGGAGATTAGGCAAACTTTAATTCACGGATGAAAAACGTACAGTTTTAAACTCTTTTAAGATTATCATTGGCTTCTTTTTCACCCCACCACTATTCTTAGCAACAAAGGTCCCTATTTCGTTTGTTTGTTACTCGCCCAAAACTATCAAATGCACTCAAAAGCCTAAAATCGAAAAAAAGTTTACAGGAATCGACCAATCGAGCGAGCGAGCGAGCGAGCGAGCGAATGCCATTCCCCACATCGTACCTATAACTCGCTCTTGCGCATGCGCGCAATTCACGAGTTAAAAATGAATGAATATACCATTACCTACTGGTCCAAACAGATTGCCAATCAATCCATTTGGTAGGGCCAAGGATTGAAATTTAAGAGCGTGAACACGCTTGTGGCCATTATAAACAGCTCTTTGATTGACTCCTGGTTTTGATATGGGACGAACTGTTCCATCAACAAAGCCGAAACAGTTGTCCAAGGCGGCACCTTTGTCATAAATGGCTACAGAGTAAGTTTGCAGTAGGTTAGGAGACATAATGAAATGATTCCATTCGGTAATCCTGTGGCCATGAGCATTGTACATCCATTCAGTAACTTCGTTGCTAATCATGCTGAGCTCGGGTACTGATCGACCAAAAGTAGAAATCATATCAGACAACCTACATGGATAGCTAAAACGCTTTAGTATAACACAAAGTCCTTCTGTTGAATCACAAACGGTACCATTCGGGCATGTGAAGGTATCAGGCATCTGTAAAACATCCACCAACAATGAGATGTCACTCTTCAAATCTGAAGTCTGCCTTACACTCTGCGGGGTCTTTGTTTTCGAGGGAAAATTTTTCATAATCCCAGTGGCGAAACGGAAGGTTTTGGGGAGTGAATTCTTCATACAGCACGGCAAATTCTTCGTCATCTATTAGCTTTTCTTCCAGAGAAAGGAGCAAAGCTTCCTGTAAAGTCTTAAATGAGTTTTGAGTCATTCTTATAGGGAAAGGCGAAAAGTGTTTTCACTGTTTTCCAGATCATAACTATTAGTCTAAATGATCGCGTTGTTGATCTTAACTACATATTTCCCGCGCTTAGAACGCGGTGCTCGCCCCAGCCCCACTCTCGGTCCTCACGTTTTCCAGACCACCGCGTTCTCAATTCTTAAAGTCCCTAATAAGTTATGTTATGGAACCTGTGAAACTAGCGCTTGAAGAATGAAGCATTACTCTGCGTCAGGCGTAAGCGCCCTGTTAGAAAACAAACAAAAAAATCAAAAGAAATTATTTTAAAAGCTTAAACTTCATAAGCGCGACCCGTGACACGCGGCTACTAGTCAAACTCGGCACTGCGCTATAATTTATTCGCTCTTAAATGGTTTCCTTATTCTTATTTAGCAGTTGGATTCTTTTTTAAGTGTCTCGTATATGATTCAAATGGTTTCGTCAGAAAAGTATGGTTACATTGAGAGGAGAGTTCTTTACTTTTGGGAAAGTCAAGGATAACATTACATCGAGGACTGCGGTTCATCAAAAAGAAATATTTAGGGTTGTCTGTCTTTCAATGGTGTAACAATTATGTTGGTGGAGAGGTGAACTGGAGTAAACCCCATATTTATGAATACGTGAGGCGTGAGTGGCCCAGTGGTCAGAGCGCTGGACTCTGGGTCGGACGGCCCGGGTTCGAGTCCTGGATGGGGCACTACGTTGTGGCCTTAAGCAAGTCGCTTCACTCACCTTGCTTCGTCTTCTCGGATAAGACGTTAAGCCGGAGGTCCCGTCTCCTGCAGGGTTTGGGGTAGGAGACGTTAATTTCCCACGCACGAGATTACTGTGTGATGGATGTCCTCCCCTGGGTTGGGTTGGGTGGATTTTAGTGTTGTAATGCGCACTCGATCATATCATCGCATGTTAGACTGCGCAATATAAGAAATAAACATTATTATTATTATTATTATTATTATTATTATTATTATTGTTGTGTAAGGTTGGAAAATTGTTAAATCATTGATTTACTCTCGGGCAGACAATAACTTAGCTAATACTTTGTGTGCGGAAAATAAAATAATTTCGAAGATACTAGACAGTTTTCCTCCCCCCAAAAAAGTTAGTATTTATTGTAATTTATGTGTTTGTTTGTAAACCTTCACCTCATCTTAATCGTCAGGGAGCATTGTTTTTTGTTATTTGTAACTGAGATCGTTTTCCTTGTTGTAAAATGGTCTTAGTCACTTATAGCTATATGAATTCAAAAGTGAATGTCCTCTTTCACTGCTCGCTATATGGACAAACGTATTTGAATGCGACGAATATTTATCTTGTGTGTTAAAATGTAATTTGAGTGTCGCATAGAATTAATGAAACAGGTGTATTTTTCCAAGCGAAGGAAACTTAACATTCTGATATACGTGGGGAGTATCAAGGTGCTTTAAATATTTATCTGGTGTGAAAATGCAATTTGAGAGTTTCACATAATTGGTGCTGTGGTTGATGTGTGTCCTTTTTTTGTCCTGTGATAGGTACGTGAAATAACAGGTGAAAGGGGGATCTATCAACTTCTTACAAAAGCTGAGCTTAAAAAAAAAGGAATAAGGTTCAGAAAAGAGCAAGATAATGACGACGAAGAGGAAGATAGCGATGATTTCGATGATGATGATGAAGATGACTGAGCGCACGGAAGAAAAGGTTCCATGGCAACTGATTTAGCGAGCAGTAAGAAGAATGATATTTCATAATATATTCTATCAAATATTTTTGGTCGCGCGCGGGATTGGTCTAAATGCATCGTGTGACCGAATATCCACTAGCTCAAAACTGCAGAATATCCTTGAATAAACCCTACCTGATATTCCCCGATTTTCAAACTTTTCGTCCATTAGGGTTGTTGTTGGCTGTTGGTTGTTACAGAAGAAAGGACATGTTTTTGTGTTCATACAGTTGTAACAGCGAACACTGAAAAGTGAACATCTCACGTAATAAACGGTGAACTGTTCGTAAACACTTTCCCCGCGCGTTGCAAAAATAATTCAAGGAAGATAAACACAATAGCCTCCATTTGGCGCAAGAATATTTTCGTATATTTGTCCTTAGATATTATCTGTTGCTCAAAGCTTTCACTTTTCCTCAAGCTTCACTCTCGGAAACTTTTCGCATCTCGGAACGGATTATTTCCGAACAGCAAAAGATACGAAAAACAACGTGCATGTATTCGCGCCAAATGGAGACTACTGTTTATTTAGAATTTCGCAAATGTCTGGACGTGCTTACTGTCTCTTACGGCCCTACACCTATATTTCAGCATAACGTATGAGAGCAGCGTCGAGTTCAAATTGGAAACTTAGATAATTAACCGTCGGTATTTCCCTTCTCAGATCATGCAAATTTTAGTGATTTCGCGTTGTTGTTTTGCAGGGAACTGCTGAGAAATGAACTTAAAACGCATGTGCTGAACCATTTTTCTGCTCATAATTTAGACCTTTAGTTTGTCGTGGTGGTTTGCTGAAGTTCCCAAATTTCTAGTCCCGCGTGAAACGTCTTATACTGTAACCGGAAATGCAAGTTCTTTTCAGCAGTAAATTACCTGGATGTTACTTAGTGTTTTCGCCGATCTGAACGCAAAACGAATTTCTTAGGATATTAGAGTAAAAAAGTTTAGCATAGATCCCAAACGTGGCTTTTTGACGCGAAGAAAGAAAGACTCCTTTAGTCGTCTGTGCCAGGCTCCCCTTTTTTGGAGACAGTCAAGAAAGGTGCGAGGTGAGACATTGGAGGTCTGGGAAGGAGTGAGAGGAGCTTCTTTTCCTTCCCAAACCCCAATTTTCACTCCCAATAATTCGATCTTTTCAAGCAGCTGAGACCCTAGCAGAAGACAAGCTCGATTTATTTAAATCGATTAATTCAAATTAATTAACTCAATTACTTCAAACTAATTAGTTCAATTAATTTTAATAAGCAGACAAGCTTATTTTCTCCTTACGGAAAAAACGACTTTGAGAAAAGGAACAGATGAATGATTCCTTGAGCTTGGATCAGTTCACAGGCAGCGTTGAGCTTTCAAGTAGGCTTATTTTTCGATGCTTTACACAGATGATGCTTGAAATTGGAGATGTATGGAAAATCTTTCATTATCAGAAATGCAAAGTCGATAATTGGTGTTACAAGCTTAAATGCTTGTTTGTCTCACTTGTCATTGTAAATAACAATTTAGTTGGTATATTTTTACCAAACGTTGTGACTTTTTTTAGCCTCACTTTTATTGATTTATTAAAAGGATTTTTGTGAAATATCCTTGTCTCTTTGTAGAAAGTACAAATGACATGAGTGGTTGAAAAAGACCCTGGATACGACTTCTATCCCTGTTGCCTGGATCCTAAAGCACAGCCATTGAAATAGTTCTTTAACGGCTGAACGCACCACGCATAGAATGATATTTGTGTGCAGAGTTTGAATACAAGTGACTAGTATGTAGTCTTTAGTTCGATATAGGCAGCCCCTGTATGAGAGGAAAAACTGGTTAATTTTCTTGGTTCTGATTTGCTTTTTTTCCTCGATAATTTATCGCAGAATCTGTCGGCCTGACTTGTGTAACAATAATGCCTTTCGTGTCCCACCGAGCGACCGTTTTTAATATTGTTTTTGATGATTTGTTTTTGTTTGCATGTTTGTTTTTTTCCTATAACTACCGTCGTTCCTTAAGTTGTTTCATTCAATCGGCAGGCATTAAAAGACATCTAAACATCCTCTCCTTTATACTGCTGTGATTTAATTCTATCAAGTGCTAAACCTGGCGACGAGAAAAACACAAAAGGCGGAAAAAAAGACAGAAATCCTTGCAAGCAGTCTCTATTTTTGTCGTCTGTCCCCTTCCTCCCCCATTTCTCTTCCCCAAACATTTATTGATATTTCTCGTACACAGCCTACGATGGTTAGGTAGGTTTCGGGCTTAATTCTCCCGAAAGGGGATTTTGCTTGCGCCAGCTATTAAATAATCAGAAGAGCAGATTGGTTTGTTTTTTCAAATTATTTTATTTTAGATCACATTCAAGTTGTTTTGCAGCCCAATTGGTATCACGGAGAACGCACAATTTTCACTTCATATATAAAATCAACATCATATCCATTGGCGGTAAACGTGTTACATAACTTTAAGGTTGTTAACTCGTTGCAAATTATAATTAACTGGAAGTTGATATAATGTCACTACTTAAAAATTGAACCAGTGTTCATGATAAGGGATAACTTTAGAGGCTTTACATAACACTACACTTTGATAAGGTGCTAGCGACCCCGCGCAAGACTGGTATCATTTGCAGCGCTCTATCAAAGAATCCCGGCTTTTGAACTTACTGTTGTCGGCTCTGATTGAGTAGCAGCTGTTGTCTCAAGCTCTCCACTGTCTTCTCCATGCCTTCATTTGATTTTTGCATTTGTGCAAGTCGTTGGCTGAGTACGTGGTTTTCTTGCATGAAATTTCGTCTGTGTTTTTCAACCTCCATCATTCTCGCCTTTACCATGTTCTCCATTTGTTGCCGTTGGACCGCTGCTTCAGCTTCCATCTGTTCACGGAGTCTCTTTTTTTCTTGCTCCTGTTTTGCCAGCAGCATTTCCATCTAATTACCAGACAGGAAAAAGTTCAGGTCAGACAGCGCAGCTATAGGAGAGTCATGATGAAAAATATTATGGCATCTACTCTTGTTCACCTCTGTGCTAAAATCATCAAATTTCTCAGTCACTCAGAATGAATTTCTGGTAAAAATACTGAAAAATCTTTCACATAAAACACCCAATGGGACATATTCTTGCTAGCGTTATTCATTCTAAAGATATATTTTGAGGCATTTGAAGGTAAAGTTATTTTGAGGTAATATTCTTATAACAAAAAAATTAAGGAATAATCAATCTAAGTTGACACGTCATAAAATTACATTGGAATGGAACCAAGAGAAAATAAGCAGACAGAGAGGGCGGCCCCTGCACCACGACTCGTTCAGACAAGATGTCAGCTTTTTGTTTGTTTTTATTTCACCTGCCCTGGTACCAAATCGGATGTTACTCAAAAATCCTAGTTCCCAGGAATGAGTGTGCTCACGCTTTTTTAAAAGGCTTACTTTTCTACGTCTTTAATTGGATTTCACAATATTTGATCGCCATGAAATTCGTGTGTCTGTAATCTCTGGAATCAAAGATGTGCATGTTTAGCGCTTCCGTCTGAGAAGGCAAAACTCACAAAAAGCAGTCAATGGTCCTCTTTGTTCCTTTATTCTCTTTTTGTGATCTGGACAAATGGAAATCGTCAAATGATAGATTTGACGATTTTTGAAGCGTGGAGTGAATTCTATAGTGATTGTGAAAATGTCGAATCAATATCAGAATCTGATCAACTGCACACCTACCCCTCCCCTGACCCAACATTAACCCTAACTTGTTATTATATGATTGTTGTTGAGTTAGGGGAGGGGTAGGTGTGCAGTTTCTCAGATACTGACATTGACTCAAAATGTCTTACTTCCTTATGGCGCTGAAGATTTTCTTGTTGTAAAAGTTCGTATTCCTCCTTAAATGAGGACGAAAAGTCACATCAGTATAGGCTTTGTCTAGCAGATGATGAAATTCTATATCCTCACCATGGAAACTAAATTAATCCAGCAATGTTTTTGACAAAGAACAGAGAAAGAAAGCATGAACTTCAATCAGCTTTTGTTCTCCTAATAATCAGTTGATTAAGTTTGTTGAAGAAAGGATGTTATTTTCCGTTCCTTTTATTTAGCCGCAGAACGTAAACAAAAAAATTCCCATTTCATTTTCCATTCCTAATTCTTCCCAATTCCCTTTTCCTCATTCTTCATTTCCTATTCTCCATTCCCGGCATTTATAATTCTCAATTTTTTTCCCGTTAAAAAGTAATATGATAAATGAGTCGATTAAAATTGCATCATCAGTACCTCAAGTTTTATCTTTTCTTGCTCTTGATAGGCTTTGGCGGCAATTTCTCGACTCAAGTTCTCGTCAAAGTCTTTTAATTGTTTCAGCACGCCCAAGTATTGTTGCATTTCTGTCATAAGTTCCTGTGATAAAAGTAGAACTTTCGCTTACATCGTTGCTTTGTCTGTTGGTTTTCTTTCTGGTAACTACCAAGAGATTATAAAGTTATATCATCTTGTAACTACATAATAGTTACTAAGACCAAGAATCGCAATGTACTTGCTTTAAAGGAACTGAATTCGGTTGTATTTTTTTTTGTCCGTGAAACTATTAATGTCAAAAGACACAGATTAGAAACCTTTTAACTCATTAATTTGTCTCATTTTTGGTCTGAATTTTTAATTCCAAGTAAAACTCTATTTACCGGATGAAACTCGAAGAACACAGCAGCACAAACTTGTTTAGCTCCGGTGGCACGAGCTTTGTAGTCCTGCTCAATCTTTTTGTAACCTGCTACAATGTCATCAAACATGACTTTGGCGCGTTCCTTACCATGGAGCTGGTCGAGGATTGGGTCCAAGTGTTACGTTGTTTTTTGAGTTGCTTCAGGAGAGCGTCACAAGCCTCTCGCGTAAACTGATCATTCTCAGTCTGCCACGTGGCATACTCTCGGTCTGCAAACGACTGAGAAATAATAAAAAAAAGAAATAGACCTTTTATATTCACAGTGAATACCAGTGTTCATCTTTCCGTGCTGTTGTTAGTTCCCAAACTTTAACTGGACATTTATTTGTTGTTTCTGTAAGTAACTTGTACAAAAAAAATTGAAATTTAAGAACATTTCTCCCCAGTAAGTCCAAAAATCAATGCTGGGAAGCACTGTAACTATTATCTTGTGGCATTCATAGTTGTATAACCAGACAGTTACTAAATATTTATCACTTATTGATTGGAGTTAGGTCGATGCTGTCATGAAATGAACAAGCAGTAGCCTCCACCTAGCGCGGAAACGTGCACAAAAAACAGTCATCAGAAAATGTGTAACGCGAAGCGTTAGCAAAGCTTGAGGAAAGTTTTGAGCCTCGTGGAAAAAGAACTAAGGATATCTCATTGCTTTGGAAATGCTTCTGCACAACCTATTCTTTTCACCGCACTCGATTTCGGACCAGGTACTCTGCTGCTTTTAGATATTTCACCAAGATCCGAAAACTTGAGTTAAATCATAAAGATTTTGTCCTGTTAGAATTCTGTCACGTATCGAAAATTTTATTCATCCCCACAAAAATGTTGGGGAAACTGAATGGACGAAGTTTGCAAAAGTTCGTCGGCATCATTTTATTCCAAAGTACTGAATGAGGAATGTTAAAGCAATGTGTAAAAACTCCTTACCGCCAGTTCGTTCAGGTACCTCTCGGTTGCAATGGAGGATATTCCGATTGTTTCAGCTTGGAACTCACCAACTGCTTGGTCAAATGCAGTTTCATGACATTTACGAATTTCTTCGGAGTCACAAGGCAGTTGATTGGACAGTTTTGAAAGCACGACAGCGCTGTAGACATTCATGGCTTCGTGCGTTGCTTCAGAACATTTATCTGTTACAAATGTGTCCCAAGCTGACTGGACATTAGGAATTACTCCAGGAGTGTTGATGGCCTGCACGTAAAGCTCAACCAAGGCAGCCAAACCTGGAAACAGAGTGGGTCATTGAGGGATGAAAATTGTCTTTAAGTTTAAGGACATACTCAATTAGAAAAGTATGCAGTAGAAAAAAGGTGTAAAAGATAATCTAAAATTGAAAAACATTGTGACTCCCATAATTCAAGAAGTAGGCCGCGATTTAAGATTCTAGAGAATACGCTAATCCCTCGAAATTTGTCCTCAAAACCAATAATTTCCGTCTGAAAAATACATAGAAATCTGAGAGCAGTTACGAGTTGCTCTCTCACGAGAGATGAAAGTCAAACGAAGATGCAATAGTAGCCTTTACCTTCACCAGTCACAAGTTCTCCGTCGTTGAAGCTGTGCTTAGGAGTAAGAGTTCTTTTCAACAAGACCTTGAACTTTTCCATCCCAGAGAAGAACTCACTGTTGATCTCACTTTTGTTTCTGTTGATGTTTTTCATGACCTCTTCATTTACTGATGGTGGTGGCAGTTTAAAGGCTTCGAAACCAGGGAAGAAACGCAAAATGCTTTCAGCGACTTGTTGGGTGTGGTCTGCCTGTCCCATTCCTTGATCCTTGAAAACCTGGTTGGTTTAAAAAGCAGTTGTAATAAGGAACCAGTCATTTTCTTTTAGGGTGGGAGGGAAGGATTCTGGAAGGAAGGTGGTTTTCAGTGGGGAACGGAGTGGGGATCAGTCGTTGCCAACAGAGTATGAAGGGGATACCTTTGGAAAATTGCTAATGAAAGGGGGAGGGGGGAGGGGGGGGGGAAGGGTTACAAGACTATTACAGAGTCTTTTAGGGGTGATCAGGTGAACTTTATTGTGACAGATCCCAGATCCTCTGTCATCCCTTTCATATAGACGTTTATATCACAAGCCAAAACAAGATTTAGATCCCCATCCCTGAGGATATGGAGCACATTACAATGTGATCAGTGATGAAATTTTCCTTTGGGATACGCGTTAAAACCGTTGAAATACAGTGCCTGTATTTCACCAATACAAGCTTTTTAAGTACACGCAAAAATATGCATAATTTATAGACTCCCCCCCCCCAACCCCCTCCGCTTATCTCTCTCCCCCTAAAATCTGATGTACTTGTTAAAAGATACTCCATTGAGGTCATATCTGATGGCAACCCCCATTGAGTTGTCGATCAAAACAGAAGCCAGCAAAACAATGAAAGTAAATATGGGATTGTCATCCAAACCTTCTCCCATCACTGCGTCAATTCCCTCTGAGTCTAATGAGACCACGGTACATTCTCTGCCAGTGGAGTCCTGAAAAACAGAAATAGCAAGTTTCAAGTTGTGCAAGCTCTGGTGTGAAGGGGTGATTCCACTGTCGCTGGATTTGGAGGCAACAATGACTTGCTATTCTCAAATGACATTTAAAGCAGCGCAACTTAGTTTTGGCTCGAAATGGGGTAATAGTTACTTCAAATTTTGAAATTTCTTACCTTTCATAAACTTGAGATTATCACAATATCTCTAAAAGACAAAGGATGCCAAATTTTCTTGAAAAATGTAAGTTACATGAGTGATTCTTCTTTTTATCGGTTTCCTCTTTAAGTGCCTATTACCTGACACACCAGTGCAGAAAATGACCTCCTGTCCCCACCTCAGCTTTTTTACAAGGACCTTTCAAAGGCTTAATTCGACATGAATAAGCCATAAATAAAGTCATTCAAAAACATTTTATTGTCATGGGAACCTGGTATACACATCAAAACATCTCTTCTGCACCCTTAATGCTTAATGAGTTTGAAAACTGCTATGCTTTTGCCAATTAAAATGTAGTAATCGTGTCAATAAATGAGCGAGATACAGTTGTAGCTATCTGGAGAACATCGAAGAGTTAAAATTTTCTTTCAAGCACTTACATTGTTTTACTAGTAACGCAACTGCAAGATAGGGATAAAGCATTTTAGTTACCAGATCGACGTGAACTTACTCGCATATTTTGTGGCACTATCCACATTCAGATTCCAACGGTTTCCGGATCAAAATGATGCCTGAGAGGGAACACCTCAGGTTGATCGAAAGCTTCGCTCAAAATATACGACTTCCCTTTTCCGTATGGACCGGCAATCGATACAACATACACTGGATCTACGTATAGCAAGTGTGATGAATTATATTTTCATCAGTTTTGATATAACTCTCATAGTTTTAAATCGCCCCTTGAAGTTATGTTTCAAACAGTCATACCAACTTATTTTATCGGCATACAAATTAAGGAATTTATCAGCCGTGATCACAGGTAGACCGAATTTGATACACGACTTCCACTTCGTTATGATGCTAGGAGCCAATAGAAATATAAGATTTACATGGAGAAATTTTGATTGCATTTTTAAATTGAATGTGTCTGAAGGTACGTGAAAAAGGCAGGTAGCCATCCTCGATTCAGTCGTCTTTTTACCGGTGTGGTTTTCGAGTCGATTCACAGTGATTCGGATGGTTATTAGTTTCCCTTCGTAGAATACATAAAGGAAGAAACAGAGAATAAAAAACCGCGCAAATAGCCATAAGAAGGCCAGAAAAAGAGACACACCCATACCTTCATGCACGTGCGACTAAAGCAAGATATGCTGTTGTCGTAAGTGAATCTATTAAAGTCCAGACCAGAAGAGCAGTTCTAAAGCCGAAAAAGCAGTTTTTGAAACGCACTTCGACTGACAGTCACAAACCAAAATGGACATCATAACGAATTGTAGGAAAAGTACTGTGACTAATCTGTGGTGCGTCTGACTCGCGTTTATGATTGCTTAAGTTGTAAAACGAAATTTTTGAATCGCGGGTTGAAAAAGAAAAACCCATGACCCTCCTTGATTATTGTTGAAACTAAAAGGAAAACTGCATCAAGATAAACTGGAAAGCTCGAGATCAACGTACGTTAACAAGCATATGAAGGTGCCCAGAAAAAGTAAGTCCCTAAATTGATAACTACGTTAACTATAAAAACCAAATCGAACACAAAAAGATATCAATCTGCCCATTTTTATACTATTAATAATAATATTCTTTCTTTTCTTTTTCTTTTTTTTCATTATTGTGCCATTGCGTATTCTTCCGAATGCCTACCTTGAACGTGTGTGGATACAGAATTTTACACCCACGGAAGACATTCGATGGGTGGGAATGTTTTTCGTCGATAGAGTAAAAAGGAGCAATACGCCCCCCACCCCGCTTAAGCAATTTTGTAGGCGTGCGAAGACATGTTAGTGAACAATGAAGATAACCAGTCTCCCCACCCTCCCCATTCCCTAGCCATGACGCTTCTCTTCGCTATTTCATGGTTACATGTGTGCAGTTCTCATTGCGCCCAGTAAGAGCTTGAACATATATAAAAAATAAAACTTGTTATGTAAAAACTGATGACCATGAAGATATGGACAGAAAACATACCTTTCACAGTCTTAAGCTTCTTCAGCGCTTCCTCCACCACATACAGTGACGTACGTTGTCCTCCGGTTTTGATTTATTCTCCAGTTGCTGCGTTCCACTGGCAGTTGTTGGGTAAACAAAGAGGGATGGCAATGCTTTGATTTTTTCTTGAAGCCATGTTTCCAGCTCTTTTCTGAAAGCACAATAAATAAATGTAACATGAAACACTAATGTCCAGGAAACAAAATAAAGTTTGCAATCCATTTATACACGCAATCACATGATTTCGAGTGCTGTTTGTAGAAATAAGCACGAGTAAATTTTTCAAAGATCAAAAAAGTTGCAGAAGCCGGTAGGACATGTGACAAGTGGAATTTGCGGTCTTTGAAAAAAATTATGAAAGGATATTTCTTCCAAATTGCAACAAACATTTCTTCATTGTGATTGACCAAAAGAAATTCAATTCCGTATTTTGAAAACAATCTGTGTAAAAGGGACAATTTTCCTTACATACACCTTCAAGTGATTTCTTCCAAAAGCCTGGCTTTTCTACTTCTTGTTTTCTCTCTCGAGTATCTGCTACGTCTCTTTACCGCTCTTCCGCTTCTCTGGTTTGTTTAATTAGTCAATCAACTCAGCCGTTTCGCCACTCCTCATTTCATCCCGTGAAACTTGCTTAGCCATCTCATTTGACTTTGCGTTCAATTCATCCCACAGAGCTTTCATTTCTTCTTCTTGTTTTTAATTCAACGCTCTTATTAAATCTTCCTTGTCTGGATCACCTTGATCCTTCATCTGTTGACGAAGAGCTTCTCTTTCTATCCTTTGCTGGGCGGCTCGATCAGAAAGATTTTGAGCCATTTTCATGATTCCTTTGTTGCATCCTTGAAATGCCAGGAACCGTTCTTGTAAAGCTTCTTCTTCCCCTTCCCTTTCCCTTTTTTTATTTATCCACCGTATTCATTAAAAGCAATTTCCTCGATTGTGATTGGTTTAAAAAACTCCTGTTTTTCACTTATTCACTTGCCAAGTTGTTATCGGACAGTTTGTTATCAGACAGTTCAATAAGCTAATCACATTCAAAGTTGTAGTTTAAATCAACCAGTCACAACCTTGGTTTCAATCACCATAAAAACAGTGTACAGGCTCCTAAATTGGGACTTTCTTCAAAATGGAGAATTTTCCCCATAAACCATGACAATATTTTAGAAGATTTTGTTTGGAAATTGTCATTTTTATGATTAATTGGCAATAAGACTTCGCGACGTCCGATTCGGTTTGTAATTATACTGGCCCTATTAGGGGTTATCGGGATACAGGATATTTGGGTAAAAAATATAGGGATACGGGATATTTGGGCAGAAAATTAAATAGATACGGGATACTTAAAAAAAAGATTCCCTACCCCCCACGGCTTTTTCCATTTTGCGCCACTTTCCCGGTTACCTATTACTTTGAAGTCACCTCAGTCCTTTAGCAATTCTTTACAGAATGTTACATATATGAGCATACCATCGATAAACATGATGTCTTATTTGTACGTAATTTCTATTTGAAATACGAAGCGTCCCAGGAAAATGCATTTTTCTTTATCAGGCACCTAAACATATCACGCTCAATGACGTCATCATGGTAACTAGCACTGTGGGGATACGAACCACAAGAATTAGCGGGATACGGAATATTTTGGCCAAAAAGTACTGGGATATGGAATACTTAGACCCCTCCTAATGGGGCCTCTATACTCGTGTTGCTCGAATAATTTTCCCTCTCTTACTTTGGGGTAGCCCCACCTGGTACGTTTTACTCAATAGGATGGTCCAGACGTTTGTGCATGTTTTGTAGACTAACTGATCTGAGAGATACTACAACAGCTGGTGGAGGTGAACCTCATGTCTGGCACAATGGGTAGATCTTGATGAATACCAAAACGGAAATAATTTCACAGAACTACACCCGTTTCCTATCTTGAGTGCTTATAAAATATGTCAGTGAAGTTGAGTCAATCTAAACACAAATTCCGTGACGTATACTATCACTTGTCACGCAACATTCAGCCTGTCCTTAAGGAGTCACGGAATGGTTTTACTTCAACAGTTCGCTGAACATTTCTCTTTCTTCTAGTGGCATAAAGGTCATCTATAAAATGTTGAGCCAGACTATTAATACTTCAAGGAGCGATCAATAACAATGAAACATATTTTTAAAACGTTTAGCACTTCCGGCTTGCGGCTTATCACGTGATCGGCAAGCTCCAATGGTCGTGTAATGCAGAGTTCCCTCGTGAAATCATGCAACTGGCTGATGGAGTGAAGTTAATATTTCAGCTGTAGAATCCTTGTGTTTCCTCCTTTCAGCCCGGCTCTGAACTTGTAAAATAGTTTGCTATGTAAATTTCATTTAACCAAGTTGAAGCAGCACAACAGCTGTGGTTCAATTTCAGAAAACACGAACATGAGCAATCGTAGAGTAAAGAGGAAGGAGAGGTAAGGTTGTGGTCTGCCAACTTAAGCAAGAATGCATTTCTTAGATGGTTTTTAGTGGATGTGTACGATTTCTAACTCATGTACGCTTGAGAAAATTTAATATTGCACAGTTTAGAGCTACTTAAGTGAGTTTTGTAAATTGGTATTTACAATAGTTGTTTTATGTGCATGTAAGATTAGCAACCTTTAATGCTTCATCATGAAAGTGAAAGTTGCCTATGTCATCATGTTCCTGTTTATTTATAGGGAGTTTTACGTATAAATTCTTTGTTTTTCCAGTATCTCTCTGTTTTTCGGTTGTTCGATTGTTTTATTTCAATAATTTGAGACTGTTCCTTTAAAATCGATGAATTTCGAATTCATCGGTAACTGCTTGCAAAGAGTACAGCAATTTAAACGTAATGGGTATCGTTTAATCGACATCAGTTTGCAAATTAAAGCTAAATTTACCACATTTAAAAGCATCTCAGCTTGGAAAAATAGTCGTTATATGAGTGAACCGAAATTTTAAAGCTAAGACACCCGTTATGAAACGTTACTTAGACCTGATTCAAACGTTGCACACTGTAAATCATAATTCTGGAGTCGAGAGTTATTTTAATGCAACAAGTATTTATGATCATGACTTTGCCCCGCTTCCTTTCCCAACAATCGATGAATTCTTAACTGTCACTCACTTTAGTATTGACTTTAATTGAATCATCTCTACCTTGAAGTTAATTTCGATGTATCAAATGTGCCATTTTAACAATAGTTATATATCTTAATTGTTACTTTTTGCTGCCGTAATAACTTTTTAAATATCACCGCTATGACACTGTAGAGTATATACTAAGTTTGAATCTTCTAACGGTCAGATAATTCTACCTGAAGTTCAGTAATTAACTCTCAATGGCTTCACTTCAAACAGCTTTGCTTTGCTCAATTTTTTTGTTAAAATTTCTTGATCATATTCTACATCTAATGCATGGGAGCATCATTTGTGACTAAATCACCCTTATCAGTTTCTTACCACTGTATGGTGTTTATTTTATTTTAATTTACTGCTTTTATGATTTTGACTGTACTTTTGGACTTGATAGTTTTTCAAAGTTTAGTAATGAACGGTTGTATTATTTCCAATGCCTACTTAGCTTCTTGTTTCAAATCTAAGCTACTTTGAAATGCTCTCTTTCTTCTGTTTTTATTTCATTGCTAACTCAGAGTGACTTCTTTACTTGGGTGCCAAGTGTTAATTAAACAAGTGGATTCTGTCACCATTTGCAGCAATGATTTGGTTGCTAAGTCTCAATGATTCCAAAAAAATAATGTTCTCTTCAATTGCAATACAAAAAAAGTTTCAAAGACCTTGACACTTCACTGAAAACTAGTGTTGGAGATTAGTGGGAAAAATTATGTATTCATTTCTGCATTCCTGAATGCTGGTTTGCACGAAGAATACTGAGAAAACCCAAAATAGACCCCTGCTAACATTACTAACATTAACATTCTAGTCTCATACGGTCAACTTTCATTGGCAGCGAGGTCAGTTTGCAATCTCGCACCTTGTCTTTATGAACTATATTTATGCTTGTTTTTCTTTGGAATTTTGTTTGTGATATTTTGTCTTTGTATGCATTTTTAAAGTATATGTGTTTGCTTTTAACTTTTGTAAACAAGCCTCTCTGAGAATCACCATGTTGTGAGTGCCCTGTTTAAATGTTAATATCCCTTTCACTCCCAGAAGTGATAAACATGTAACTTCTCCCTATAGTGTTGATACATTATCCAGTGAAAAGGTAATGAGATTACTCAAGCTTATCGGGTACAAGATATTATCTTGATTGAACACCAAATTCTTATAACCAGTTTACAAGGAAATGTGTAGCAGCAAGAGAAGAGAATTATCAATCAGATCTTGGGAGATATTCATGAAATAACTAAATTATGAACTTTACAAACAGCTGACGCAAATCATCTACTTCAACATTTTCATCATGTACAGAAACATTTTTCTGTTGTTGCTATAGGGCTTTTGTTCCTCTCTGCAACATTTCTTGTTTTTGACATTTGACTCAGAGATGAGATCCTGTTTTAATTACACATTCAGGTGTTCAGGAGCAAAGAACAAATTTTACATTATTTTAAAACTAAATGTTTGAACAACTTGTAATTTTTTAATGATGTATGCCAATTCAATTGTTAAATGAATGCTTATTCTATTTGATAAATAGATTTTGTGTTGTTGTGTGTTTGTTTAGGTATAGATCATAGTTCATGTCAAAATGTGCAAAGAACAAAAAAGTGGCACATGAGGTGCAGTCTAGTGTGCTACAGATGTACTTACCACATTTTGATGTAAGAACCCATCAAATGCACATATAATTCAGTTTATTGGATAAATAATAATAATTGATCTATATGTGTTTACTTCCTTGCAGCTGAGTTCCAGAATATTCTGAATTCTGGTTAAGTTCCATTCCAACAGCTGCAAGTGTTCTGATACTTGACTTACTGAACAGCCACAACTTACAGTGATTTTCTCAGAGAGCAGTTATTTTTCCAACAGCCAGTTGAATTTTTTGCTGTCCACCAGATTAATCACTACCCAGTAGATTGTTGTGAACACAATCTGCCACACAATCTACTGGGTCAGTGGTTTATCTGGTGGATGGTATTATTGATTCAATCCAGCAACAGCAAGTACCGGAGAGTTTAATTCAACTACTGCTACCATCTCACAGGAGAAGCAACTTGAGAAGTGAGTGTTTATCTTGTATGTATAATTGACATCTAGATATAAATTTATATATAAAAAAATTAAAATAATAATAATAATAATGATGATGATGATGATGATAATGATAATAAATAGACCTTTAGCCGACAATAGAGCTTCTGTAGTCTGCAACAAAGTGTATCAAATGATAACCACAACTACTTGATTTGAGCTCTATTACACAGTACATGTACATGTGTAAGGATACATTGTACACCAGTATGATGGTTAACATTCTCAACTTTTTTAAGATAACATCATATTCAATTTTATATGTAAACAAGAATTAGCATAACACAGCATAGTGAGGTATGAATGTTCAGGAATATAAGTACATCACAGACAATTTACAGAGTCAAAACAAAACTAACCTTACATGTACTTGGATTTTGTTCCACTTATTTTGAGTTGGCCAACAAAAGAGTTGCCAGTAATCATATAGTTGTGTTTGCACAAAGATTTCTGGAATGGTTACTGGGCAAACAAGAAATAAGTGATGAGGAACATGGGGATTAATCCCTTGGTCAAGTGATAGATTGTTTGAGAAAACTCAAAAGGTTTTTGAGCAGCCACTCAACTCCTTCTCCTCCAGTTGTGCATAAATCCTTAAGCAGACTACCCATTTATACCTACTCATTGTTACAGATGAAGTGGTTAAGATTTAAACTGATTTTCAATGCTAATCATTTTCATCAATCACAACAAATAAGCAATATAGGTGTTTAATTAACTTTAATATATCATGCTTGATAATATTACACCCAAGCAAACCATTTCAACTCCTGCTGACTTGATTTAGGTCGCTGTTTTTGTAGCACTCTTTTGTATTACCAAGCCATTAAAAAATCTTGAAGTAGCCTTACTACAGGTATATGGAGCTTCATTCTTTTATTTCAGAGCAATTTATAGCTGATTTTCCAAAATTTTGAACCCATTAAGTGATGTCAATTTCACACTAAACTTTACACATACATGCATGGAGCAAAGTTTACTGGTGGGTTTCAAGATAGCTTGGATGTTTTCCAGGCTTGATCTGTTTTTAATGCTTTTTGTAATCTTCCATAATTAGTCAGTTGGCCTCTTAGCTACAATCTGTTTGCATGGTGTTGCTGGCCACTCACAGCTCTCACCTTCTCTTAGCTGAGGCTCCACTAGGTATTTGGTATGATCACTATCTGCTTCTGATTCGGAGTTGTCAACTTGATTGAAAGTGGCAGATTTCTTTGACACATCAGTTCCTTGTTAAAAATTTCCCTTGTGATCTTATCTCCTCCATTACTGACAAGGGCTGTGCATATTGTAACAAATAATTCTTTTTGCAACACTTAATTGCTACATTTTTTCCAGAGGCAGGAAATTGATGTGCATTGTTTCATAGGATTTCCACTGTCTCAGCATTGGTACCTTTTGCATGGTGTCAGATTTCTTTTTTTGATTCTTGACTGTACTTAAGGGTGCTTCTTAAAACAGTTCCCTTAGTCTATGTCCTTTAGCTCAATGGTGTATAATTTTCCAGCTCTGGTTTTATCAATTGCCTCATCAAGTGTTAATGCTTTGATTCACTTCCTGACTTCACAGCTCTTTAATCCTGTTACCAATATGCAGAAGATCAGTTCATTGTTTAATACACATTAAGCAACCAAATGCCAATTTTTGTTGCCTGTTTCTGATGTCAATTTTCCCATCTTCATGGTTTACACTGAAATAAGCAGTGCTCAACAATGGAAACTGTTGGGTTTTATGTGATCCCCAACTAGTAAAGTTTTACCTTTTTGGTAGGTTTCCTTTCTCACAGCACTGTTCTGAGAATTATTTGTTAAACTTTTTTTCAAGTTCTCTCTTTCCAAAAGCTCCAATCCTCCACCTGATTACCTTTCAGACTGATTTGAAGACCATCATATGCATAGGCTGTGGGAATAATTCTACACACACTATACTGTTTACTTTTCATTAATCAAAAATAAATTAGTATCAGTGGCTAATTAAAGACCATCATTATTATGCTTGGGCAGCAGAAATGGTTAAAGCTACACACACTGTCCTGTCTCCTTTGTCACTTATCAAAAATGAATCAGTATCAGTAGTTGGTTAAGGACCATTGCAGTGTTCAACACTCAAGCTGGAATTGTGCTACACACTATTCTGTTTCCTTTGTCGCTCATGGTAAATAAATTAGTGTCACCATCCAAACACATTAAAATAAAACTTAAAATTATCACTTAGTGCTTTGATAAGAATATATTGTTTCAAAAAGTGTGAAAAATAGAACTGGCTGCCTTTAAGAAAAGGATCTTAAACTGAAAAATAAATTTTATGCAACCTCTGAGCATCAGGCTTGAGACAAGACCTTAGGTTGATATTCTTTATCATATATTTTGATCTAAGTATAGTATAAGCTTAATTGTACAAACTGGAGATGTGTCCAGTTTTCTTTGATGTTTGCCATCAGATGTGATTATTCATAAAACTTCCTGGGATTTTACATTTATATGGTACAAGGTCATACAAAAACACAAATCTATATTTGTATTTTGGCTTTGACACTCACTGTGATTGATTTTGTATTTTTCAGTTATTATGACTAATGATTTTAAAAAGGATTGTCTTTGTGGATTTCTGCAGTGAAGCAGATTATCCTTGATAGAATTCTGTTCTGAAATAAATTAACCTTAGCTTCTACAGTTGCATCAATTAAACATTGATTAAATGGACAGGACTGGAGGCTATTTATTGTGTCCAGGCTTAAATATGGTAAATTCAATCAAATTAAACTCTAGTTTTTACATGTTTCTTTGTCGCTTTTATTTTCAGAAGCTGATTGGCAATATGTCAGAAACTGCAAGAACTGAGAAGAACAGTTCAAAGAACATTTATGGTGACCCACCAAAGATCAGTATTAGTCTTCCAGGGATAAGTGAACTAACCCAGAATTCTAAACGCTGGAGGGATGTTCAACTCCCAATTGACATTCTGTTGTTAACAGTGAAGGACTGTGAGTTCTTAAGTTGCTACTATTACGTTGTTGATCCATTCAGAAGTTATTTTAAAGGACTTGGTCATGTATACTTTGGAAGCATTGGTGATGATCAAGATGTTAAACTGAAAGTTGCTTTGATGAAATGCTCAGAGGGTGCTAAAGTTCCTGGTGGTGCTTTGACTGTTGTAAAGAATGCTGTCACTCAGCTGAGGCCAAAAGCTGTCTTTTCTGTGGGCCACTGTGGTGGTATGAATCAGGAATCAACAAAGCTGGGGGATGTGGTTGTATCAGAAAAGCTCACAACCTATTCCTATCAGAAGGTTACACAGGATGGAAAGAAGTTTCGTGGGTTCATAACTCCTGTCAGCAGAGACATTGCTGAACTCATCAAATGTGCAGGTTATGGTTGGAATCCACCCTTAGAGAACCCTAACAAAAGGAAAGTTGAAGTCCACTGTGGTGAGGTTTTGAGTGGTTCTGAGCTCGTACAAGCTGAGTGGCGACGAGATGAACTAGTGAAGTCATTTCCTGAAGCAATTGCAATTGAAACTGAAGGAGAGGGTAAGATCTCTTTTTCCTTTGGAGTAACTGTTATTGTAAAATCTTCTCAAAGAGATATTTTGGTACATTTGTTTTCTGGGAGAGAGAGTTGATACTTCTGTGGTGGGTAACCCTTGCGAACTGAATTCCCAGTTTTCTGGGAATTCCTAGGAATTCCTAGGAATTCCCAGGAATTCTCAAAAATTCCCAATTATGCAAATGACCCTTGCAAACTGAATTCCCAGTTTTCTGGGAATTTCTGGGAATTCCTAGGAATTCCTAGGAATTCCTAGGAATTCTCAAAAATTCCCAACTATGCAAATTAACTCTGATTTAAAAAGCTTGGAATTACTGGGAATTTCTGGGAAAGGAAGACTCCAGTTTTGTGAGGACTTGGAATCCCTAGGAACTCCTAGGAATTCTCAGTTTTACAAACTACCTATAATTTAAGAAGTGTGGCACTCTTGGGAATTTCTGGGAATTTAATTTGAGGCAATTTTAATACCCTGAGGTCCACATAAATTCTAAGAAATTCTCAATACCTTGAATGTGAAGGTTTTAAGAAAAAGAGTAATTTCAGAGGCTTAAAACTTTGGCTCAATAAAAGGTATTCTATACAAAACTTACCAAGAGATATACATACATGTACATGTTTATAACTTAAAGATCATGAAATTTATTACTCAAACTAAGTTTTAGTAAATCTTTACATTAATATGGATTTTCTCATGAACCAGCTGTCAGTTATGTTAAATGGAAATTGCCAACTTCCACAATAATTAACAATAATTACATTATTATCTTACTTCCCTAACCTACATTACTGGTTGCCTTTGTTAGAAAACCTTGGAATAGTCAAGCTCAGCTGCCTCAAACGCTGTCAGAGACTTTTTGTTGACAATACTTTTAGTAGAAATTTCATGCCTTAGACAAACAAATTCAATACCTAATTAATCTTTCTTTTTTCATGATTGTTGTTGCTGCTTTTTTTCAGTTTTTTGCTCTTTTTTCATGACTAATTGCTGTATTTGTTTTGCTGTTTTTATTCTTACAAAACATTTTTGTAAGAGTTCCAATACTTGTGGATCATCCACACACTTTGCAAACATTTGGCATGCAGACAAGACAGAGGTAGTCAATGTACCCTTTGAGGAAAAACACCTTTTATATGACGTCTTCAATTTACTTTATTTGAAACTCTGACCTGAAAATATTTGTCAACAAGACTTGTTAGTAGTGAGAAGTAGCAACCAAGTTTCCTTTCATAACTTAATTTCTTAAATGTCCCAATCACTGGATCTCCCAAAAAAATATTACATCTTTTTATTTTTGGTGCAAATTACAAGTCCTTCTTTATATAATCAAAGTGCTCTGTGAGCAAACTCGTGAATTGACACATGATTTTTTAGATTATGTTTAATGTTATCTGGTTTAGGGAATTTTGTGGTTGATTGTCATATCTAGAGTACGAGCAGTAGTTCAGTGTTCGCTAATGTAGCAAAGAAACAAAGTAACGTTGGGATAAGAAGGCATTACAATTGAAATGATCATGCTATTACATTTGACAAGGTGGATGATGTCATGTGTTTTAAACGTCTATCATTTTTGTTTCTGGTTCAAAAGAAAAGGTTGGAAGTAAATGTGGGTGAAAAGTGAAATTTACTGTCTTTCGTTGTAAATATTAGAAAATCAAGGCAATACTGTCTTAATGAAAACATTAACGATTCCCTCTTTATCAAATGAGACAAACTGGAACGAGTTTTGAGTGATATAACTAAGCCAAGCCTGCCACCGTCATTTTGGATCTCCGCCTGGGTAGATTTAGGTCACGTGCTAGGCAACGTATGATCAATAACAAGATAGAATTTCATTTCAGGCCTATTTATCAATTTTGTGGTGTGTAACTTTCGCATTTTAGTACGTTGTTTGTATGTTGAATCTTCAAATTGTCTTGAAACTTAAAAGAAAATTGTTCTTTAAAAATCCACTGAAAATCGGTAGCTAAAATTGTTTGTTTAGGTGTTATCTGATTTTCGTGTTAACTTGTTATTTCGTCAGTCGCCGGCATCTTTTGTTGCTTCTCACAGGAAAAACACACGCGACGAAACGTAATGATCAATTTTGCCCTCAATCTCACGCTATAACAGAAAAAGCTTTTGAACATCTGTAAACTCCGAGCGCTTCGCAGTAAGTAATATTTTCAATGAATCTTCGGATTGTTTTCAAGTTCAAGGACTGTAAATTACAATTTTATGAAAAACGAAGGTTGTTCTGTTATTTCAGTGTGAATCCTTGCATGCCTGCCAGTCGCTGGCGCCGCTTGTTGAAACTAAAACGAAAAAAAAAACTCTTTTAAGATTATCATTGACTTCTTTTTCACCCCACCACTATTCTTAGCAACAAAGGTCGCCATTTCGTCTGTTTATTGCTCGCCAAAAACTATAAAATGCACTCAAAAGCCTAAAATCTAAAAAAAGTTAACAGGAATCGACCAATCGAGCGAGCGAGCGAATGCCATTCCCCACATCGTATCTATAACTCGCTCTTGCGCATGCGCGCAATTCACGAGTTAAAAATGAAAAGTGGCAGTCATACTTCAATAATAACAGCTCTTAAGTTTACTTGTTGTTCTTCTCTGTCTGTCAGCTATCAACAAAATTGTTTTATACTCCGGGCAGTGCATAACTATTTGTGGACCAGAGTTCCAACGCACCTCTGTAATCGCATATAGCTACTCCTGTCTCTTGTACAAATGTTTCTCCTTTGTAAGACGCACTCTACTCTGTTGTCAATACTGCTTTAAGTTCAGTGGAAACGACTGACTGAGGAATCGAGATGGCGGTGTTGGAACGTGTTGCTGAACGCTTGCTACGGTCAAGCTTTGTAGATTTAGGTACTGGTACACTGGGATCATCTATGTATCTCTAACACTTCCGAATGTGGTATCCTTCTTTTATAAATATGAGGGTAAAAGACGATTTGTAGTCGCATTCAAAACTGTGATTGGCTTGTGTTATTTCTCACCTTTGCCATTAACACAACTCAAGTGAGTTTCGAGTCTTTGTTTCCTCGACAACTTTCGGCCACAAATCGTGCATTTGTAATACGATCGATTCTTGTCGATTATTTCTACATAGAGTGAGCTCACATCTTTATTTATATCACCAAGCTATCCATCTTCTAGAAGCAGAAAACCGGTCGGAGAAGTCAGAAAAAAGTTAGGCGCTTCTCTTAACACTGCAATCGGCAAGCCAGCGGATTCACTTTGCTAGCCAATGACAAGTCCTAAAAGATCCACGTGATCATGCCCGTGATCGGAAAGGTCAGCATTAGATTCCATCCACCAAAACCACCTCGGTCGAGAGGGACTGAGATGGAATATTTAATGACTTGCAAAACAGAACCGAAGATTCTCGGAAATCCGCAAGTGATGTAGCCGAACATCAAAAGCTGTAAATCCCATGATTCTTGAGGAACAAACAGAAATAGCATAGCGAGAATTTTAAGTCGCGAACCATTGATGGTAGACATGCAGATAATTTAGGATACGTAAATTCTGTTAATGAGGCGCTTAAACTTATTGCGGAATTTGAAACAGGATTGACGACGAAGTTTTCTTTCTTTAAAGCTGTCAAAGGTTTCGGGAACATATATTTATATATATTTGATAAAGCTCTTTAGCATTACAAAGCTTTGCTATCGCTATTGTGCATTCTCACTAGTTTGTCTAGTTCAAGTCCTCTGGCATGGCTTGGATGATACCACAATCGTGGAATCATTCGGGTTAATTTAATGCTTACACCTCCTTCCTCGGACAGAAGTCACAAAATACTGGGGGAAGATGCATGAGATATTTAAGGAGCAAAAATTCGTTTTTTACTGGTGTGCCTTTCCTAATTTTGGGAAGGAAAGTGTTCAATTGTCAGCACGGCATAGATTGAACAGCTGGAGAGAAAAGGAAACGAAAAGATACAGAAGAAATACTGTATATAATAATTTCTTTTTATCCTCAACCTTTGTGTTTCTGTCAACTATGGCTTGCTAATTTGAAAGGTCAAATACATGAATGGGTCATATGACATTGATCTCAGAATACTTTTATGACAAACGTGATAACAGTTCAATCTTGGCTAAATTGAAGATGGTTTAGAAGTTAACAATTGTAAGAACTTTTCACTAACATATGCTGCTGACAAAGGAGAAAATATATGCAATTCTGCATTTTTTGCATTCTATCAAGCAATCATATGTTTGCTCCTTATCACGCTATGACACTTCCGTTTTGTCACATTCCAAAAAATAACTTGAGAAATACACTGTCACTCATCTTACACTGTTATATTTACCTATTACAGAAGGCTGGAAACAAAGATTTTGTTTTCAAGAAAATAAGATTCCTTGTCCAAGACACAAGGAAGTTTGACTGCGAAGCACAGATAAAAATGCGAGAAATTTTATTTTTTTCAGAGAACAAGGTAGTTCTACTCATGTATAAACAGAACAAATGCGATTTAATAAATCAGATATGCGGCATGACTCCTTTTCTTCCATCCCCACTCAAAACAAGCAAACACACCTATAGAGGTTCCAGTCTGGTCTGCAAATGAAAAGGAGGAAGGTGATCACTGCAAAATTAAGCATTAGGGTTCTTATTTATAACATATTGATTATTGTATACTGATATCTAGAAATTAAGGTTGCAAGTAGCAGCCAGCTGAGTTATAGTTTGAGTTTTATCAAGTCCATTACTTTGTTAAATTTAGAGTAACCTTGACTTGAGAGAGGAAAATTGAGGAGCTGTAATATACTAATCATCAATTAGGGACCACAAAGAAAAATTTATTTATAGAGACTTTTGAAGGAGAGGGGTAAGACTTGTGACAAGCTGGCAGACATATAGATAAACTTTACTGCTAAATGGGTTACAATACAAAGTGCTCAGTATTTGGATCAGCTATGGCTCAACTTAAACTTTGCTTTAGCTTCAAGTTTAATCCTTTGTGGTTTCCTTTCTCTGTGTTTATTTTTCAAGTTATGTACACAGAAGAACACAAAAATGACAAGGAATGCTTTTGAATATCAAGAGGCTGGAATAAGCAAGAAACCAAAACTGAATTTTAAACAATACAAAGTTAATTTGATCTTCCAATGTTATTTAATTTTAACCATAGAATTTGCTATTTAAATTTATCCCCTCCATTTTTCTGGGTATTGTGAGCAAAAACAAACAATTATCACAAAATGCATGGTATACAATGGTTTGATTCACCAATTTGGCAAAGGCCTTTCACTGTCTATCCATACAAAGGGAAATAGTTTGTAAACTGTAAGACATTCTGCATGTTGAGTGTATACTTATTCATCCATGTGAAATTAAAGGTTACTTGAAATAAATGTGAAAGATTTATAGGATTTTCAGACCCCTGATAACAATTACTAATGTGCTGATTTGTTGTACTTAAAGGTTATGATTTTGGCGGAAATAGTGGAAGAAATTTCTGGACCTGGAATTTTGTTGCAAATGTTTGTTTAAATCAGTTTAAGTCAGTTAAAAACTCTCCTGTTTCAAGATTACATGATTACCACACCAGAACCTTTTGTATTCTATATTATGCACCATGTTATGATTATGGTTTCAATAATAAAAGGTGCTGACTCAAGAACTTTCCAAAATATCTCTACATACAAAGAAATAGATTGTGGTTATGTACTCCAAATAGCAGGTCACATCAGTCTTCTGTAAGGAAGTAGCAGAAATTTCTGTGGTGGTTTTGGTGGATGGAGAGAAACATCCACCAAAACCACTTTATTCTATGTGTTAAGAGTTATGATAATCATTATGAACGTTTGGTCGGTCAGCAATTGTGCACCATAAAAAATAATTAGCCAGAGCACTAACTGCTAATTAGTGGTATAAATCTTTTGTCTCCCTGAACATCTAACAATGGCTATAGATAAAATTTAAAAAATATATTGTTGATGGTTTTGGTTAAAGTTTTGGTGGATGTTCCCTAATGACATCCACCAAAACTACGTAACATCTAAGCACCTTTTAAATACGTGAAATATCTGCATAAAATTGCGTAAAATGTTTTATAATACTACAATCGAACAATAAATTAATACTTACCATTTCTTTAGTGAAAAGTTTTGACGCAATTTCCCAAACAAATAATACACTTGGGTCATCGGGATAAGTCGGCACGTTGTCGTAGCTTCGTAATTTTTTTCCATCATTCCATCTCAGTCCCTCTCGACCAAGGTGGTTTTGGTGGATGGAATCTAATGCTGACCTCGGATGTTCGGCTACATCACTTGCGGATTTCCGAGAATCTTCGGTTATGTTTTGCAAGTCATTAAATATTCCATCTCAGTCTCTCTCGACCAAGGTGGTTTTGGTGGATGGAATCTAATGCTGACCGATCGGAAACAAAGAAGACTCCATTTGGCGCTCATCTTTGAATGTACTTTTCATCGGTTGATCGCTTTTCTCAACTGTTTTGCTTAATATAACATTTCTAAAGATAGCTTTTATTGTGGTTAAATGGGAAAACGAGAATAGCGTGAGTGTTGTAAAAGAGAAGAAAGTCGTTGGCGCCGTGGAGTTAAAAGAAGGGACAACAGTTGACATATGGACCGGTACAAACAAGGGTCGAGTGGCCATCTGTAAAGCTACGATTTTGAAAGTTTGTGGTGAGTAAAAATTGCGATATTCGTTGTGATCAAAATCTTATAAAAGAGTAGATGTAGCGGGTTGAATTAAGCTTACATAACGCTCGGCGCAACTGAAACTAGAATAATTCTGAGAATCGAATCGGTCACTTGCATGCCGCAGTTTCTTAAGCTTATGCTTTACAATGAAATAAACCTATCAGTAAGGTTTCAAGATTCCTCTAGTCACGTTTGGGAACATTCAAGATTCATAACAAACCTTAGTACATAAAGAAGCCCTCCTTGGTAAAAACAAAATAATGTATTCAGCCCTTTTTTAGTAAAATCCATGAGAGAGATGTACTAACTCCATAACAGAGATTTCTCAATTTGAGAATCCAATGAATGCCCTTTTCCTCATAGCCATCTTAAAAGCCTGGTCTAAGCTTTAAACATACATATTTTAATATATTATTTTTTTTCAAATTCAGATGTCAAGGAATCCAGATACAAAATGGTCAAGGTTCTTGTTGACAACCTCATTCAAGGCCAACTCATTGTGAGCCCAGGAAAAAAAATACAAACAGTACAAACAGCAGCTAAGTTTTCAGTTTAGGATAACTTCATTCTAATTTATTGTTACAGTTACAACAAGATTTTAATCAAAAAATCAATTTTATTTGTCTGTAATTAGCCCCTTCACTCCCAAGAATATAACTATATAAAATAACTTAAGATAATGTATTTTATGGAAAAGAATCAACAGATTTTATTCACAATTTGTGTCAAACCAAATTTAATGATTGATTAGAACTATTTTATATGAATAGCTGTAATTGAGGATTAATCCGTATGAAGCTTTCAAGAAAAGAAAAATAAAACAAATTCCATCCTAATATTACCACACATTGATGTTAATCAAAAATATTTTACATGTAAGCCTTAATTAAGCTTCTAAATAAATTTCATTGAATACTTGAATTTTAGCTGGGTTTTTTTAATTTTAAGTATTTATTTTATATCATTAGCCTCAAATTTTTGCTTAAAATTCCCAGTAATTCTTAAACATTCCTAAAAATTCCCAAAAATTCCCAGAAATTCCTAGGAATTTTTTAGATTTACTGCTTTTCAGGGAAAGTCATTGGTTCTCTGAGTTGGAATTCCTAGGAATTCCTAGGAATTCCAAGTCCTGTTGGCTTTAAACTTGGAATTTCTGGGAATTTCTGGGAATTTCTAGGAATTTCTAGGTTTTTAGAACCAGAGTTGTTATGGTTGGGAATTCCTAGGAATTCCTAGGAATTCCCAGTCCGAATTTACCGTGAAAATTCACACCTTTATTCCTAGGAATTCCTAGGAATTCCTAGGAATTCCAAAAGCCATTTCGCAAGGGAAGCTTTTCTACCAGTGTCGAGAGATGCACTCAGGCTTGTGTCTGAACATACTGGAAGTCAGATTAAAAGGTCTGGGTTCAAGCCCTGGGCTAAAGTGATTGACTGTTATAGTCTTGGCTGGGATGCTTTACTCTCACAGTGTGTCTCCACACCCAGGAGTATAGATGGCTACTGATGAACTGACCAGTATTTTATATACATGTGGAGGGAGTAAGAGTACAGTCTAAGTGGCTGAATGGTATGGGACCTGGGAGAAGCTCGTGCTACAGGGACTAGCTTTGTACCTAGCATATGTAAAGTGACTTTCCAAAACATATCACTCGTTCCTTACAAATCTATGATAACAATAGTAACAATAGGAAGGGTTAAAATCAATAGATTTTGGAGCAAATTTGTCATTTTATTCACAATAGCTTGTTATTGTATGTTTCAGGAGTTTTCAGTGCAGCGCATGAACTGAAAATGGAGTGGGTCGTCGTCAAGGGTATTTCAGGGTATGCAGATGGAACTGAAGAGAAAGAAAACTGGCAAACATTTGCAAGTGTAACAGCAGCTTCTCTTGTTGTCAGCATTCTAAACCAGAGCAGTATTTTTGAAGATTGGCCACATTACAAAGGTAAACAGATCAACTTTGATCTTTTTTAGGCCTACAGTATATTATGCTTGCAGTCACTAACTGGTCTTGTATGCTGCTTAGTTTTGTTTTTTTATAAATGTGCTGGAACTGAATTACCAAAACTGAATGAAAAACATGATTTATTACCTATGATCATGCGCTGACCAATCAGAACAGCTCTTGAGTCAGAAATGTTACATTTTTGTTAGCAATCTGACAGGCTCTGCTTATGTATGTTGCGCTGGGCCAACAAAAGGTGCAAAATTGAAAATAATGACATGACCTCAAGTCAACATATAGGGGCTCTAATTTTCTGTCTACAAAGATTGATGGTGAGATGCTTTCAAGCTTTTGATAGCATTTTTCCCTCTGGGAAAAAGACCTCCCGCCCCACCCCCCCCTCCCATAATACACCTAGAAATCCTAGCCTTAACCCCCCCTCCCCCCCTTTTCCCTCCAGCCCTCCAGCCCGAACCCCATTTTAGAAACTACACACAACCCACATTCCCCTAATCGGTCCAACAAAGGGCTTAACGCTCGAAATATCAGCTTTAGAAACTCTTTATGGTGCCCAATTTACTTTATCAATTAAGTTAATAAAGCCAAATTACCATTGCTAACTGAACAAGTCTTGTCGTTAGGTAATCACTTGAGCCACCATCGTTGTTTACAAATTCCCAGGATGTCTATTGAGACTTCAAGGTGCCAGTTTTTTTTAACCCAATTATAGCATGGTACCTCTTCTAAGGACTGCAGTTAAATGCTGAATTTTGAGGCAGATGAAGGAAAGATCACACGCGTCTTAAATTCCTCACGTAGATTTGCATTCTAAGAAATCTCACACCCACATTCGTTAGAGCAGAGAACTTTGCAAGCAAGGTTAGGATGCAGTATTCGAATCCTGGTGGTTTGAACTACATGAAGCCGCGTGTCTGTCCCAAACTTTATAAGGCTGTCTAACTGCTGTCTGTGTGGTTTTGTGTTCTTGAAGATATTTCAACTGATAGACAACATTCACCACTGAGTAAAGGGATTCCGGTAGAGCCATCCTACCCTAGTGCCCAGTCTTCCGAGCAACAAGATGTTTCGTCTACCAAAACAGCAGGTATTTGAATGAACAGATGTTGTGAGAAACTGTTTCTTTTATTCTTATTACTATGGAACTTCCCATAGAGTTCTTTCTTGCTTAGTGGGAGAGCTTCAGAGCGCAGAATCCGAAGGTCTGGGGCTCGATTCTGCATATTGACTCATAATATCTTCCTTTAAACTAAACTAATTAGCGTTGCTGTTTGTGGTTTAGCTTTTTCTGGTCTGCTGAATAAGTATTTTTCTTTGAAACTTTATGGCTTTCCGTAGAAATTTCCTGTGTTCAAGGTTTTCTTAGTCTTACAGTATTACGTTTTTCCGGCGAGATTTCTTTGACGTACAAATAATTGCCTGCAGTTGTTGAATTAGTAAGGAACTGATCAAATGCTCGCCTCGCTCTCTCCCGTGTTAAGTTACTTTTCTTATGTTTTTAAGGTGGAAAAAGGAAGTCGTCAAACAAGTTTCTGGACCAGGGCAGAAAGCGCTCAAAGCTTGAAGGTATTTGTCTTCTTCAGAATCTGAATTGTGATTCTGACTTTTTTACTGGAGGATTCCAAGTGTTACATAGTTTCTTTAAGATTTGAGTTTTTTCGCTACTGTTTCGCTTAACAGAGAAATAGTTTCACTTGTCTCAGAACAAAACAATATTTTTCTTATAAGGATTTTGTGTAGCGGAACGAACCATAGCCACGATTACCAGCCGCTGTTCGTGAAACGAGCTCACGCTTTTTCCCTTTACGGGAGAATCGAAGACCGCACTCGAGAATTAGGCGCAAATCAAACCCCCTTCCCCAACAAAACACCGTAGTGACCACATCAAGTGTGAAAATGTGAAAATTTACCCTCGAAATCAATGAGTGACGTTATTAAAGTTACAAATTACAGATGGAAGGAAATATTCTTCCCACTGTTTAAAAACCCCACTCGAGTAATTTTCTTTTCGATGTGGGAGTTTTTTACCAAGCTATTTATTTTGTCTACAGACTCGTCTGTAACAGAATTTTTGGAATGGTGCCAGAATCAGTTGAGGGCGTTTTACAACACCATGTGTCAAGTGAAAATAACACCATGGGACCCAAACAACACAGTACACATTAACGACATTTACATACAGGTAACGTTTTTACAAGACCACAAAAAACCTGACGGGACAACGAAAAAAAAACTGGGAGACAGCAATGAAGTATTTGAAGGTGACGAACATCATCCCGTCCGTAGACGAATTCTGGTATATGGAAGACCTGGAATAGGAAAGTCTACTTTTACTCAAAAAGTAGCTGTGGATTGGGCAAATGGCGAAAAGGAAATTCTCAAAAAGTTCACTCTTTTACTGTTAATCAGGTTACGAGACGTTTGTGATATTCCGGACCTCTGTAGCATTTTGAAAACCGCTGAACTTTTGTCTGCTGATGACCCGATGGCAGTCGATAACTTGTATGAATATGTCCGTCAGAACCAGGAGAAAGTGCTGCTCATTTTGGATGGATATGATGAGTACAGCGGTGGAAAATCATCCCCAATTCACCAGATTTGGAGAGGCAGTCAACTGAGAGACTGTTGTGTAGTGATCACAACGCGGCCGGTGAAAGAGGATGAGCTTAGAGTTCTAAGTCACGCTCAGTTTGAACTTAACGGGTTCGATAGCAGGGAACAGAAGAAACAGTTTGCAAGTAAGATTCTTCCTGATGAGGAGGACGTTGAAGGGCTACTTGAATACCTGGAGAAGCATGACCTCGAGGAGATGGCAGAGATTCCCCTATTGCTGTTGATGTTGTGTCTTCTCTGGAAGAAGAAAAAGCATCAATTACCAACATCTCGTGGCGAAATTTACGTAGAATTTATTCAGACTCTCCTGAATCATATGGCTACTAAAGACTCAGACAACGCAGCAGATAAAAGCATAGATGAATATCAAGAGGAACTTTCCAAAATAGGAAAACTTGCTTTTGATGCTCTTTTGGAGGACAACCTTGATTTTAACTTCAGGAAATTTCCGCATGGTGATCTCTTCGAGAAGCTTATTCATGTCGGTTTTTTTCAAGTTTGCAAAGTTTCCACTTTGAACCCTGAGAAGATGGTGTATTTTCTTCACAAGTCCGTTCAGGAGTTTCTCGCCGCCTGGTTCATCGTTCAAGAAATGAAGGTTAAGAAGAATGAAACTGTCACCTGCCTGTCAGGAATGGATACGTTTGAAAAATCAAAGAAGATGGACGAAGTTCTAAAATTCGTTTGTGAGTTGTCATCAGATGCTGCCGGCATTGTTTTTGATCATCTACGTTATGTCGGAGAGAAAGAAGGTCTCACAGATTACAACTTCACTAAGACGCCTTCTTACGATGATTTTTCTGAGGAACAATGCTACTTTATTGAAATCTGTGTCGATTGTTTGCTTTGTTGTCCAGCCTCAGACAGACTAACTGTGTATTCTACATTTCTCTCATGTGTTAACCATGTTGTAGTGCTTTATGCTCAAGACGTGTCTACTGCTGCAGAGAAAAACTTCTTTAAAGGCACCGCCAGTTTTCCAAACTATTTATTTTTTGAACTGAGAGCTAATTATGATGATCTTGAGAGTTACTATGATGATTTTCTATCCATATTGTCTGACTTGAACGCGGTCGTTTTAACGTGCTCTGGAGAAATTAAAGGTTTAAAAAAATACGCCGGTTTACTCAATGCGCAACCTTTCCTCAAAAGAAGTGAAAAGAGAAACTTTATCTATCTACGCCACATAACAGAAGCCGTTTTTCGCTCTAATATGCTTCCTGAACTGATACCAGCGCCGGTTTGTTCTTCTCAGCCATCTGTGGATAATCTGGGAAAGAATGAGGACAACAACATTGCACTGTCTCTGACTGAGAACAGATCTGACCAGACACAACAACATTCTTTGTCACTGGTGAGAGAGGTTAAGTTAAGGAATGTAACAATTGAGGATATTGTTCTGTTGAAGAACTTATTGCCTTTATTAACAGCTCCTCGAGATATTGAGATATGGGGGAGAGTGACATATGGCTCGGAAGGTAATTCGATTGAGAGCCCGATTCACAGAATTAATTTTACTGACAATCTCCACAGTTTAAAACTTTGTGGTATCAATCTAACAGCAAAGTGTGCTGCTTTTATTGCTGAGTCACTGCACCACTCTCCAAACTTGCATACACTCAGCTTGTCATTGAACCCCTTACACAGCGGTGTGAGTCATTTGGCTGAGAATCTTCATCACGTGCCACAGTTGACTGAGTTAGAGTTAAATAAAGTACAAATGGGAGAAAAGGAATGTGCTGCACTGGCTGCCTCATTACAGTACTTAAACAAGTTAGAAGAACTGGATATGTCAAAAAATGCAGTAGGTCACGGGATTATGGAACTGGCCAAGAACCTGAGCAATGTACCCAATCTGACTAGGCTGCGCCTGTCGGATACAAATATGGGTGAAGATGAAGCATCTGCACTGGCTGCCTCATTACAGTACTTAAAGAAGTTAGAAGAACTGGATATGTCAAACAATGCAGTAGGTCACGGGATTATTGAACTGGCCAAGAACCTGAGCAATGTACCCAATCTGACTAGGCTGCGCCTGTCGGATACAAATATGGGTGAAGATGAAGCATCTGCACTGGCTGCCTCATTACAGTACTTAAAGAAGTTAGAAGAACTGGATATGTCAAACAATGCAGTAGGTCACGGGATTATTGAACTGGCCAAGAACCTGAGCAATGTACCCAATCTGACTAGGCTGCGCCTGTCGCGTACAAATATGGGTGAAAATGAAGCATCTGCACTGGCTGCCTCATTACAGTACTTAAAGAAGGTAGAAGAACTGGATATGTCAAACAATGCAGTAGGTCACGGGATTATTGAACTGGCCAAGAACCTGAGCAATGTACCCAATCTGACTGAGCTGGACCTGTCGGATACAAATATGGGTGAAGATGAAGCATCTGCACTGGCTGCCTCATTACAGTACTTGAACAAGTTAAAAGAACTGGATATGTCAAACAATGCAGTAGGTCACGGGATTATTGAACTGGCCAAGAACCTGAGCAATGTACCCAATCTGACTGAGCTGGACCTGTCGGATACAAATATGGGTGAAGATGAAGCATCTGCACTGGCTGCCTCATTACAGTACTTGAACAAGTTAAAAAAACTGGATATGTCAAACAATGCTGTAGGTCACGGGATTATTGAACTGGCCAAGAACCTGAGCAATGTACCCAATCTGACTAGGCTGCGCCTGTCGCGTACAAGTATAGGTGAAGATGAAGTATCAGCACTGGCTCGTGTACTTAAGGATGTACCAGAGCTGAGCAGTCTTAGACTAGGGTCCAATCTACTTGGCCGAGGAATCAGGGACCTGGTCCAGCATCTCAGCAGTATTCCTAAGCTGGAGTTCCTGTCCCTGTCTACTGTTCAGATGACAAACACAGAGCTTGAGGAGTTGTGTACAGCAGTAAATGGAAGAGGCATCACTTTGTTCACTGATTACCATGTAAGAGTCTTTTTGTTGTTTCACTCGGTTGTATCTAATCTTTAGTTAGACGTTCCTCAGAATAGCACTAGATATTGTTTCGAGCAAGATGGCGGAGACCGTAAACAGCCCATGTTGAGTACTTTAATGGTTCATGTATTGCTTCTTTGGCTATGGTTTCCAGAAAAATTTGTTGAAGATTAAATTAAGAAAGAAACAAATTTAGCTCTCAAAACCTTGATATTATTTACAGACAGTAGTTTCTAGTATAGTGGATGCTTGATTTCTGAAACCTAATTGAAAAGTTTGGGAGTTTGATTCATTCGAGTTCATTAGATTGGCCTTTAAGATTTGGCGAAATAAGAGAGGGAAAAAAAGATGAATTGTGAGAATTTTTCTCGGACCAAACTTTTTTGCGCAATGTTAATCTTTGAATTTTTTAGGCTTGTGTTGTTATTATAGGATGCTTTTATTTGGGTTTGATTATGTGACTTGAAATTACTGTGAACCCATATATGCTTTGGATCTGATGACGTTGTTCCCGACAATCTGTACCAGCATCTATTCGCTTTTATTAACAGGAAGTGTTAACCCAACAAAATAGAAAGAACCAAACAAAAAAGGTTTTTTCTTGTGTTAAATCCAAATGCGTGTTTTGAAAAGCGAAAATCATGTTGATTCTATTGTCATAAATTTACGTTTTAAAGGCTTGTGCTGATGATAGGAAATAATTCACCAAAAGTTGTAGGTTAAAATATTAACATCCAAGACGAAACTGACACCGTGCTATAATTTACTTGCACTTAAATGGTTTCATTATTCTTATTTATCAGTTGGATTCTTTTTGTCTTTAGCTGCACTGCCCATGTTGAGTAACTCTGTCAGATGCTCGTAGAGCCCTCGGTCGCCTTTGTCATAGAAGCCTATTTTTTTTTCCTTTTAAGAAAAATTAAAGAAAAACATTGTAAATAGCGAATATGTTAAAATGACTATTTCAAACCTTACATTCTAAAACCTTTTTGGTGTGTTAAACGAAAATATAACATAGAATAAAGAGCAAAGTACTCCGGGGTTGGTAATAAGGCAAAAAGAGATAATAGCGAGAAGGAATTGGAAAAGAAGACAGGCGGGCACAAAATTCAATGGATAACTATATATATAGATATATTTTTTTTTGGAGGGGGAGGGGGGGCTGGGGAAAGGAGGAAAAAAAATCAAGAAAGTGTTTCACATGGGTCACCTCTGATAAGCGCTTCGGCTCGATGTTCCCATTCTGTATCCAAAATAAGACCAATATTACCACGTCCTAAACAAAATAAAGCGCCTGCACTAGTCGTGAGAAGAAGCCTTTTGGAGGCGAAGTTTCCATTAACATCTCATTCAGCTGAAAGATCTAGGAAAGACGTTATGTTATGGAACCTGTGAAATTAGCGCTTGAAGAATGAAGCATTACTGTGCGTCAGGCGTAAGCGCCCTGGTAGAAAACAAACGAAAAATCAAAAGAAATCATTTTAAAAGCTTAAACTTCATAGGCGCGACCCGTGACACACGGTTACTAGTCAAACTCGGCACTGCGCTATAATTTACTCGCTCTTAAATGGTTTCCTTATTCTTATTTATCAGTTGGATTCTTTTTTAAGTGTCTCGTATATAATTCAAATGGTTTTGTCAGAAAAGTATGGTTACATTGAGAGGAGAGTTCTCTACTTTTGGGAAAGTCAAGGAAAACATTACATCGAGGACTCCGGGTCATCAAAAAGAAATATTTAGGGTTGTCTGTCTTTCAATTGTGTAACAATTATGTTGGTGGAGAGGTGAACTGGAGTAAAACCCGTTGCGTGTAGTCGTGCAAGGTTGGAAAATTGTTAAATCGTTTATTTACTCTCTGGCAGACAATAACTTAGCTAATACTTTGTGTGTGGAAAATAAATAATTTCAAAGATATTAGACAGTTTTCCTCCCCCCAAAAAAGTTAGTATTTATTGTAATTTATGTGTTTGTTTGGAAACCTTCACCTCATCTTAATCGTCAGGGAGCATTGTTTTTTGTTTTTTGTAACTGAGATCGTTTTCTTTGTTGTAAAATGGTCTTAGTCACTTGTAGCTATTTGAATTCAAAAGTGAATGTCCTCTTTCACTGCTCGCTATAAGGACTAATATCTTTCATTGCGAGAAATATTTATCTTGTGTGTTAAAATGTAAGTTGAGTGTTACATAGAAATTAATGAAACAGGTGTATTTTGCCATAGCGAAGGAAACGTAATATTCCGATATACGTGGGGAGAATCAAGATCCTTTAGATATTTATCTGGTGTAAAAATGCCAGTTGAGAGTTTCACATAATTGGTGCTGTGGTTGATGTTGTGTCCTTTTTTTGTCCTGTGATAGAAATTTGAAATGAAAGGTGGAGAGTGGATCAATCGACCTCTTACAGAGGCTGAGCTGAAAAAAGGAATAAGGTTCAGAAAAGAACCAGATGATGATGACGATGACGACGATGATGATGATGGTGATGATGATGATGATGATGACGAAAGTGAGGATGATGACGATGACGATGATGATAATGACGAAGATGAAGATAGTGAGCATCTCGATGATGATGATGATGATGGCGATGATGAAGTTAGTGACGATCTCGATGATGATGAAAATGAGTAAGCGCTCAGAAAAAACGTTTCTGTGGCAACTGATTTAGCGAGAAGTGAGAAGATTGATATTTCAGAATATAATCCATCAAATATTTTTGCTTGCGCGCGCGGGATTGGTCTAAATGCATCACGTGACCGAATATACATCAGCTAAAACTGGAGAATATCCGTGAATATACCCTAAGTAATATTCCTCAATTTTCAAACCTTAACGTCCACAACAAAAGAAGTCTTCGTTTTAAATTTAATTCAAGATTATTATCTGTTGCTCTAAGCTCTCACTTTTCCTCGAGCTTCACTCTCGGAAACTGTTCGCTTCTCGGAACAGATCAAGTCCGAACAGCAACAAAAACAAAAACCATCGTGCATGTATTTGCGCCAAATGAAGACTATTGTTTATTTAGAATTTCGGAAATTGCTGGACGTATTTCCCGTCTCTTATGGCGCTATGTCTTTATTTCAGCATAACGTATAGGAGTAGCGTCCAGTTCGAATTGAAAACTTAGATCATTTGCCGACGGTATTTCCCTTCTAATCACAGATCACGCAAATTTTCGTGATTTCACGTTGTTGTTTTACAGTGGACGGCTGAGAGATGAACAGAGTTTTAAAACGCATGCGCTGAGCTATTGTTCTGCTCATTATTTATATCTTTTGTTTTGCCAGGCATCCTCGTTGCCGTTGTCGTGGTTTCCTGAAGTTCCCTAATTTTTAGTCCCGCGTGAAACGTCTTATATTGTAACCGGAAATGCAAGTTCTTTTCAGCAATAAAGTACCGAGTTGTTACTCAGTTTTTTTGCCGATCAGAACGCTAAAGGAATTTCTTAGGATATCAGAGTGAAATAGTTTAGCATAGATTCCAAAAGTGACTTTTTGACGCGAAGAAAGAAGGGCCCCTCTATTCGTCTGTGCCAGGCTCTCCTTTTTATGGAGACGGCCAAAAAACGGGTGAGCTGAGACATTGGAGGTCTCGGGAAGAGTGAGAGGAGCTTCCTTTCCTTCCCAAACCCCAATTTTCACTCTTCCAATAATTCGATCTTTTCCAGCAACTGAGACCCTGGCAGGATACAAGCTCAATTTTTTCAAGTTAATTAATTCAAATTACTCAACTCAATTAATTCAAACTTATTAATTCAATTAATACTATTGATTCTAATTAGCTGACGAGCTCATTTTGTCCTTGCAAAAAAAGCCGACTTTAAGAAAAGGAACGGATGAATGATTCCTTGAGCTTGGATCAGTTCACAGGCAGCGTTGTGCTTTCAAGTAGGCTTATTTTTTGATGCTTTACATTGATGATGCTTGAAACTGGAGATGTATGGAAAATCTTTCATGATCAGAAAAGTTTAAGTCGATAATTGGTGTTACAAGCTTAAATGCTTGTTCTTCTCACTCGTCATTGTAAATAGCAATTTAGTACGTCAATTTTTACCCAACGTTGTCACTATTTTTTCCCTCGCTTTTGTTGATTTATTAAAAGGATTTTTATGAAATATCTTTGTCTCTTTGTAATTAAAGTACAGATGGCATGAGTGGTTGAAAAAGACCCTGTATACGACCTGTATCCTTGTTGTCTGGACCCCAAAGCACAGTCATTTAAATAGTTCTTTCACAGCTGAACGCACCACGCACAGAATGATATTTTTGCGCAGACTTTCTTTGTTAAAAAGACTAGTATGTAGTCTTTAGTTCGATATAGGCAGCCCCTGGATGAGGGGAAAAACTGGTAAATTTTCATGGTTTTGATTTGCTTTTTTTTTTTTTTTTGATAATTTATCGCAGAATCTGTCGGCCTGACTTGTGTAACAATAACGGCTTTTGTGTCCCACTGACCGACCGTTTTTAACATTGTTTTTGATTTTTTGTTTGCATGTTTGTTTTTTTTCCTATAACCACTTATTTATTTCCACAAGCCGCCCGTCGTTCCTTGAGTTATTCTACGCTGTTTCACTCGATCATTAGGCATTAAAAGCTTGGCATCTAAGCATCCTCTCCTTTTTGATTTAATTCTACCAAGTGTTAAACCGGACGACGAGAAAAACTCAAAAGGTGGAAAAAGGCCGAAATCATTGCAAGCAGTCTCCTTTTTTGTCGTTTTCCCCTCTCCTCCCCCACTTCTCTTCCGCTAGAGCACTCTAAAACAAACTTCATATACCAACCTTTATCAAATTTGTCGTACACAGAGCCTACGATGGTTTGTTAGGTTTCGGGCTTAACTCCTCGAAAAGGGGATTTTCTTTGCGCTAGCTATTAAATAATCAGAAGACCCGATTGGTTTCTTTTTTCAAATTATTGTATTTAAGACCTTATTGGTATCACGAACAACACACAATTTTCACTTTCTTTATAAAATCAACATCATATCCATTGGCAGAAAACGTGTTACATAACTTTAAGGCGGTTAACTCGTTGCAAATTATAATTAACTGGAAGCTGATACAATGCAACTACTTAAGAATTTAACTAGTGTTCATGTTAAGGGATAACTTTAGAGGCTTTACATAACGCTTCACTTTGATAAGGTGCTAGCGATCCCGCCTAAGACTGGTACCATTTGCAGCGCTCTATCAAAGAATCCCGGCTTTTGAACTTGCCGTTGTCGGCTCTGATTGAGTAGCAGCTGTTGTCTCAAGCTCTCCACTGTCTTCTCCATGCCTTCATTTGATTTTTGCATTTGTGCAAGTCGTTGGCTGAGTACCTGGTTTTCTTGCATGAAATTTCGTCTGTGTTTTTCAACTTCCATCATTCTCGCCTTTACCATGTTCTCCATTTGTTGTCGTTGGACCGCTGCTTCAGCTTCCATCTGTTCGCGGAGTCTCTTGTTTTCTTGCTCCTGTTTTGCCTGCAGCATTTCCATCTAATTACCAAACAAGAAAAAGTTCAGGTCAGACAGCTATAGGAGAGTCATGATGACAAATAATATGGCATCTACTCTCATTTACCTCCGTGATAAAGTCATCAAATTTCAAGGAATTTCAAACATATCTTGCTTTTTCCTAGAAGCATTCCAATTCCAATCAAGTGAAGTTCTATGTGTTTACAATTTTACATTTCGAATTATCGTCCGCCCCTTACGAGTTCCCAAAAATTCTTAAGCCTCTTGAGAAACAGTGGAGGCATCAGGGCATTTCCGTGGCTGTTTATCTTGACGACGGATGGGGAACTGAAAAGGATTCTCAAGTGTGTAGTATTGTCACGGATGCCGTCAGAACTGACCTTTCTAAGGCGGGTTTCGTTACTAACGAGGATAAGTCAGTGTGGATACCTTGCCAGAGGCTTGATCAGCTGAGTATCACTTGTGTGTAGTATTGTCGCAGATGCCGTCAGAGCTGACCTTTCTAAGGCGGGTTTCGTTACTAACGAGGATAAGTCAGTGTGGATACCTTGCCAGAGGCTTGATCAGCTGAGTATCACTTGTGTGTAGTATTGTCACGGATGCCGTCAGAGCTGACCTTTCTAAGGCGGGTTTCGTTACTAACGAGGATAAGTCAGTGTGGATACCTTGCCAGAGGCTTGATCAGCTGAGTATCACTTGTGTGTAGTATTGTCACGGATGCCGTCAGAGCTGACCTTTCTAAGGCGGGTTTCGTTACTAACGAGGATAAGTCAGTGTGGATACCTTGCCAGAGGCTTGATCAGCTGAGTATCACTTGTGTGTAGTATTGTCACGGATGCCGTCAGAGCTGACCTTTCTAAGGCGGGTTTCGTTACTAACGAGGATAAGTCAGTGTGGATACCTTGCCAGAGGCTTGATCAGCTGAGTATCACTTGTGTGTAGTATTGTCACGGATGCCGTCAGAGCTGACCTTTCTAAGGCGGGTTTCGTTACTAACGAGGATAAGTCAGTGTGGATACCTTGCCAGAGGCTTGATCAGCTGAGTATCACTTGGGATAGCGATCGTGGAACCATTGAAATTGTCGATAGGAGGGTTGCAAAAATAACCAATACCATTGACAATATTATCGACTCCGATTTTGTTCTTTCTGCCAGAAGATTGGCCTCTTTTACAGGGTAGATAATTTTTACAGCGCCTGTTTCCGGAAATATCTCTAGGATCATGACTAGGCACTGCATTATGTCTACATTAAGCGCGCAGCACTGGGACTCGAAAGTTAAGAAGGATCCCTATTGCATTGAGGAGTTCTATTTTTGGAAAAACAATTTAAATTCCTTCAAAGTGCGCGATTATTTTCTCTTTAATAAGCCACAGCGTTTCGCTTACTCCGATGCTAGCGCTATAGGGTGCGGTTCAATTATTACCCTTAAGGAGGATTGTGTGTGTCATAAGTTTTGGGAGCCTTCAGAGCGTTCTAAGAGCTCTACTTGGAGAGAGCTTGCAGCCATTGATTTTCCTCTAGAGTCTTTTGCGCCAATTTTGGAAAGTTCACTTGTCAAGTGGTTCACTGATAGCCAGACGGCGGCTAGAATCATAGAAGTCGGAAGCATGAAATTGGATTTGTACAGGAATGCAATTAAAATTTTTCAGTTCTGCGCGGAGCATATTATTCGTTGGAGATGCAGTGGATTCCACGAACTGAGAATGAGAAGGCGGATTACATCAGTCGCCTTATAGACTTTGATGATTGGCAAGTCACACAGGATTTCTTTCTAAGTTTGGAAGAGTTATGGGGCGCGCATACAGTTGACTGTTTTGCTGATTTTTATATAGCAAAGCTTTCTAGATTCTTTTCGCGTTTCTGGAGTCCGGGTGCGTCAGGAATTGACTTCTTTGCCCAAGAGTTAAGTTCCGAGAATTGTTCAGTGGTACCTCCAGTTCCTCTTGTCGCTCGCGTTATCTATTATCTGAGCCTACAGAGAGCGATGGCTACTCTCGTAGTCCCATCATGGCCTTCGTCCAGTTTCTGGCGTCTTCTGACGAGCAAATATCTGTGGTTCATTAAAGGATGCTTTACGCTGAATGCATCCCAAACTCTCACCCTGGGAAGAAATTTAAGTTCATTCCTTGGTTCTCCTCGCTTTACGGGCGAGGTTGTCGCACTCAGATTCGAATTTTTGTAGGTATTATCCAGCTTTTTTGTCCTTCGATTAGGTTTCTGAATTAGCTTTTAGTGCTGGTATTTGCAGGATTTGACACTGGTCATAAGTTGCATGGGCAGCTGTGTCCAGGGTAAATGACACTGGTCATGTGAAGAGACGACTGCGTCCGTTGGAGAAGATTTCTGTCGTTTTAGAGCTTTGTTAGTAGAACGAAAAGGTTTCGAGTTTTCTCGACAGTGGGAGACCTTTTCACGTATGGAAAATTGTGTCCTTTTTTGCCACTGGTTCGCGTGCCATTCTGGCCAAGGTTTTTCACAAAATTGAACTGCGTTGTTCCCGCTGGTTTAAGTTTTTTACCTTTCTTAATCAAGGCTGTAACTTTATTTTTGCTGATTGTTAGGTTATTTAAGTGTCCGAGCTGACTGTGTCCTAGACAGGGTGTTGTCTATTTTATATCCGTTTGCATGTAGTTTGTGGAGCCTTTGGGGGTTTAAAAGATCTACTAGAGAAAGTCGCGTTTAGGACTTATATGCAGTTACTACGTGTTTGTTATTTAGTTTTCTTTGTAGGTTATTCGCTAGGCCTTTGTTTAGGAGCTACTTTGCATGCCTGTTTTGCCCCGGAAGGTCGGTTTAGGTTCTTACTATAATGCAGCCTACTGACATTGCGTCACAGGCATAGGGCCGCTTATTAGGATCGCTGTCATTGCTTGCGTCACAATTGCTAGACTCGCTATCCTGTTGTTGTAAAATTTTGGGGATATAATTTTTTCTTGCAGGTCGTAATTGCAAGTAAAGCATGGATGGTGCTCCCTTCTGCTATTAGGCTGGATTTCAATTCTTTATTTAATTGTTTACTTAATTCCAGGGCGGATTCTATTGTGAAGAAATATCTCAAGGAAATAAACAAGTTTTTACTGTGGTGTAGAACTAGGAAAATTGCGCTACAGTTGCCTTTTTCTTCTTCTGTTGTCGAACCTTATCTATTTGGCTTAGATCAACAGCTTAGGTCCCCAGCCGCAATGGTTTTGGTCCATGCTGCGCTGAAATGGTTCCATTCCTTTGTTCCTGATCATGGTTCCAATCCTTTGGATAACGCTTGTTGGATAGCGCTGAGGAAGCATCTTTAAAGGACTTACGTATTGCCGCAGTAAGTTCTTTAGGCTTTGCAGGATTTTTTCGTTTTAACGAGCTGGCTAATATTCAGCAAAAACACCTCACGTTTTGCGATGGTTTTGTTAAAAATTTTGTGTCAAGGAGTAAAACGGATGTATAAAGAGAGGGAAACTGTGTTTATATCGCTAAGTTATAGAACAAATACTGCCCATTAGCTATCCTACGTAAGTATATTGAAGCAGCCAATTTGGATCTGTCCAGTCGCTTGCCTTTATTCAGGCCATTAACGAAGAACAAGTCGGGTTATAGTCTTAGGAATGGCAAGTTATTCTATACTCGCTGCAGGGAAATATTTAGGACTACTTTGAAAGATTTGGGCTATGACCCCAAGGAATATGGCCTACATAGTCTGCGTTCTGGGGGTGCTACAGCTGTTATTAGAAATAACGCTTCCACAGCCGTTTCTGAGAGGTTGTTTAAACTTCATGGGCTCTGGAAAACAGACGAAGCGAAAGACATGTACGTTTTAGAGACAGAGCGTAATCGTTTAAGTGTGATGAAATATTTAGGTATTTAGCTCATATTTAAATATATTATCTTTTTTTCCTCGACCAACGCTGTAAGATTACATGTCATTAAAGTGTTAGGGTTCCCACGCGATCCACCCATATATGATTTCGCCTGGTTTTTGCGTTTATTTAAGTGGTAAATAATTTACGTTCGTTTGAGCGTTCAGTCAAGGAAATTTTCGCTAAATTTTTGTATGGCTGTTTCCTTCACCCTCGTCGATCTCAAAATATTACCGGCTAGATATACAGCTTGCATATTTAGTCGACTTTGCCCAATCTTTATTATGGCTTGCTCCACATTTTACTTTTCTGCTCTCCAAATTAGTCTTACAATCCTTGGAATCACTCCTTGGAAAAAGTTGCCACACCCTCTTTTTTGTCCTGTATATTTATAGAGCTGTAATGCGCTTGTTTCTCGAGACAATCGATAAGTTTTTCCAGTGTAAGGTCGATTATCACTCTCTGTTCAAGAAATAAGCCTAACTCCTCCATCAACGTTCAGTGGAAGGTTTGTGATCAAAAAATCGGATCGTTCGTGTCGAAGTTACAGAGTGCATGCTTCGCTTTTCACGAAAAGGCTTCGAGAACTAGTGAAAAAACATGTGGGAACTCTGTGTATTGCAGAAGTTATTTTTCACATGCTTTCCAAGTACTTTTCAGCAGTCTTTTTAAGGTAAATTTTTCATACATACGTAATTTTCCTCTGGAATACGCGTTTACCCTCGCGACGTGGAAAGAAATGACATGGACGCATCCAAACCAGTCGCTAGACACTTTAATCTCCCTAATCATTCTAAACAACATACGACAGTTTGCGGCCTTTCCTTACATCTAGGCAGTTCGGAAAGCCGTTCACTCAGCAATTTGCTCCCTCGGCGGTCCGCTGTCGCACGGCTCTCCTGTTGTTGTGTTTCTTGATCGTGGGCATCCACGCTTCTGGAATTTCTATTCCACTATCCCTGTTGATGTTGTTAGGGTGAAGTCTTATATAAATAGCCTCTTTGACCCTGCGCGTGTAGTAATAAGGGTCACGATCAATAAACTTTACTTCGTTCCAGAGTGGCTTGTGTCCGGTGTTGTGGGCATGTTCTGAAACGGCGGAGGTCTCGGTACGGGCGAGTCGAATGTCTCGGTCGTGCTTCTTAATTTTGTCTTGCATAGGTCTTCCAGTCTCTCCGATGTACACCTTGCCGCATTCACAGGGAATCCTGTAAACTACACCATCTTGTTTAGCCGGGTTGACAGTGTCTTTCGGTCGTACTAACTGAGATCTTAGGGTAGTCTCCGACTTGAAAACAGCGCGTACGCCTTGTTGTTGTAGGCAGCGGCGAAGCTGTTCGGATAGACCTTTAACATAGGGTAAAACCGCAGTGGCTTTGAACTCGTTGGCGGGTTCGGCACTGTTGTTTGGTTTTCCGGTCTTGGTAAGTTTGTGCAGGAAAGAAGAAGGATAACTATTAGAAACCAGAACAGATGACAGATGTTTTTCTCCTCAGAGATAACGGAGGGTTTTGTTACGAGGCGTTTGGCGCGCTCGTAAAGGCACTTAACAATACCGCGTTTTACTGATTAAGGGTGGTGTGAATCATACGCTAAGTATTGATCGGTGTGCGTGGGCTTCCTGTATACGCTGGTGGAGAGACGGCCGTCAGGTTCTCTTAAAACTGCGGTGTCCAGGAAGGCGAATTTGTTGTCTCTCTCTGTCTCCATGGTGAAGCGGATGGAAGGCTGCTGGTTGTTTAAATGCAGTAGGAAGTCGTCTAACGTTTTCGCGATCCAGGATGGTAAAGGTATCGTCCACGTAGCGTTTCCAGATCCTAGGCTCGTAGAATGATGTAGTTATCGCCTGTTCTTCGAAATTCTCCATGTAGAGGTTGGCAATAACAGCGGAAACCGGACTCCCCATGGCGGCGCCGTCTTTTTGCTCGTATATCGATCCGTTATACTGAAAGTATGTGGATCTCAATACGAAGGTCAAAAGGTCAGCGATCTGTGCAGGCGTCAGCGTGGTGCGGTCTGCAAGGCCTGGGTCGTTCTCGAGTTTCTGCAGTGCGGCTTGTACAGCGGCGTCGATAGGAACGTTGGTAAACAGCGATTCTACGTCGAAGGATACCATGATCTAGTTGCCTAAGATCGTCTCATTGCTGACGGTGGATACGAAGTGGGCTGAATTGGTCACCGTGTACTCTGACTTTCCTGTTAAAGGAGACAGGATGTTGGCTAAGTAAGCGGATAAATCATATGCAAAGGTGTTTACTCACGACACGATAGGTCTTAGCGGTACGTCGGCCTTATGGATCTTCGGTAAACAGTAGATTCTAGGCGGCTGTTTGTGTCGGGGTCGGATCTTGTTGTAAACGGCCTCTGATAGATATCCGCTTCGCTTCAAGGTGAGCAGCTTTTCGGACAAGTTGCGGGTCAGACGGTCTGTCGGATCTTTGTTGAGGAGCTGGTAGGGTCCGTTCTCAATAAGCGTAGACATCTTGGCACGGTAGGTGTCGGTATCCATGACTACGCTAGCGCGCCCTTTGTCCGTTGGGAGGACCATGATGGACTCGTCTTCTTTCAGGTTTTTAAGTGCATCTCGCATCTCCTTCGTGATGTTAGGCTCTGGCGGTTCCGCCTGTTGAAGGATACCGTTAACAGCTCTTCTGACAGTATCTGCTTGTTCGGCGTCGAGTTGTCTTACGGCTGCTTCGACCTTAGCGATGATCTCTGTGGCAGGAATATTCGCAGGAGTTACGGCGAAGTTCAGTCCTTTCTTCAGTAGGGCCTTCACACGTGACTACATCGTGAGACAAACGAAAAACTTAGCTTTTTATTGTTATTCACCACGATGAATAACCACAACCTTTTCCACGAAAGTACAGTCTACAATCTAATTTTGTTATCCGTAGATGTCAAATGAAAGAACGAGCGAAATCGGTCTGACTGGCAAAAGCACATTTATTTTTTTCAATCCCGTTCTGTCGCAGAAAGTGTCAAAGACCCTAAGGTAAGTTATAAGCTGATGGTTTACCAATGAAATCAATGCAAAACTTGTCCTTTTTGAATGAAATTCTGTAACATAGATGGCTCCCAGGGAGTAGTTGCTTGACTGCATGGGACATTTTAAGGTTCCCATACGCGGTGACCATGTAAGTGTGTCGTTGCACAAGGCGAAGAGAACTCACGCGATTACATTTTACTAGCAAATAGAAAGGGCTTTCATTCGCTGAAAGAATTTTTATCCACTGTAATCCTAAAAATCACAACCTCCTCGATTGTGGTTGGTTTAAAAGACTCCTGATTTCCACTAATTCACTTGCCAAGTTGTTATTGGACAGGCAATAAGCTTATCACATTCAAGGTTGTAGTTTAAATCAACCAATCACAACCTTGGTTTCAATCACCATATAAACAGTGTACAGACTCCTAAATTGGGGCTTTCTTCAAAATTAGAGATTTTTTTCCCATGAACAAATGAACGTCTAGACGTTTACGCATGTTTTGTAGACTAACTGATCTGAGATACTACTACAGCAGATGGAGGTGAACCTCATCTCTGGTACACTAGGCAGATCTTGATGAAAAGCAAACAGATATGATTTTACAGGAATGCACTCGTTTCCTAACTGGAGAGTTTCTAAAATAATTATGTCAGTAAAGTTGAGTCAATCTAGACACAAATTCCGTGACTCAGTACTACCACTTGTCACGCAACATTCAACATGTCCTCAAGGAGTCACGGAATGGTTTTACTTCAGTATTTCATTAAACATTTCTCTTTCTTTTTGTGGCATAAAGGTCATCTATAGAATGTTGAGCCAAGCTATTACTACTACAAGGAGCGATCAATTACAATGAAACACATTTTTAATACATTCAGCATTTCCGGCTTGCGCTAAAGATTACCTTTCCACGTGACTGGCAAGCTTGAGTGGAATGCAGAGACGCAGCTTCACAGTCCTCTCGAAATCAATAATCAACTGGTTCACGTTTCAACTAAAGAATCCTTGTGTTTCCCCCTTTCAGCCAGGCTCTGAAATTCAAAAACAGTTCGTTATGTAAGTTTCATTGAACGAAGTCGAAGTTGTAGAACAGATGTAGCTCAGTTTCATTGAACACGAGCATGTGCAATCGTCGGGTAAAGAAGAAATAGAGGTAAGGTTGTGGTCTGCCAACTCAGGCGAGAGTGCATTTCTGACATGGTTTTACTGGATGTCAAGATTTCTAACTCATGTACGCTTGAGGAAATGTATTATTGAGCTGCTCAAGTAATTTTTGTAGATTGATATTTACAATAGTTGTCTATGTGCATTTAAGATCAACAACCTCTAATGCTTCATCGTGAAAGTTGCCTATGTCATCATGTTCCTGTTTATTTATATGGAGCGAGCTGAATTCGTATGAATTATTTGTATTTCCAGTATCTCATTGTTGTTTGGTTGTTCGTTTGATTTATTTCAATTAATTGAGACTGTTCTTTTAAAATCGACGAACTTCGAATTCATCGGTAACTGCTTGCATATAGTGCTTCAATTTAAACGTAATGGGTATCGTTTAATCGACATCCATTTACAAATTAAAGCTAAGTTTACCACATTTAAAAGCATCTCGGCGAGGAAAAATAGTTTTTATACAAGTCAACCGGAATGTTAAAGCTAAGACACCCGATGTGAAACGTTACTTAAACCTGATTCAAACATTATACACTGTAAATCATATTAATTCTGGAATATCATTTTGCTGATGTGAGTTCCTTAGAGCTGTTTTAATGCGACAATCATTCATGATTATGACTTTGCCCAGCTTCCTTTCCTAAAAGTTTATGAATTCTTAACTGTTACTTACTTTAGTATTGACTTAAAGCGAATCATCTCTATCTTGAGGTTAATTTTGATATATTGAATTTGCCATTTTGAAAATAGCACTATATCTCAATCGTTACTTTTTGCTGCTGTATAATAGCTTTTTTCAAATATCACTGCTATGACACTTTAGATTATATACTAAGTTTGAATCCCATAATGGTGAGATAATTCTACCTGTTGTTCTAATTAACTCTCAATGGCTTCACTTCAAACAACTTTGCTTTGCCCAATTTTTGTTAAAAGTTCTTGTTCATTCTACATCAAAATAATGCATAGGAGCATAATTTGTAACTTCTTCACTCCTATTAGTCTGTTACCTCTGTATGCTGTTTATTTTATTTTAATCTAGTGCTTTTATGATTTTAATTTTTAACTTGGGGACTTGAAAGTTGTCAGGGTATTTTCAATGGCTACAAGCTTCCTGTCACTAATCTGAGCTACTTTGAAATGCTGCTTGCCTCTGTTTTTATATCATTGTTAACTTAGGGTCTAGAAATAACTTTTTTTTAACCTGGGCACCAAGTGTCATAAATAATTGGATTCAGCCACTATTTGAAGCAATGATTTGGTTGCTAAGTCTGAATGATTCCATAAAAATGCTCTCTATAATTGCAATGCAAAAAAGTTTCAAGGACCTCAACAATTTGCTGAAAATGAGTGTTGGAAGTTGATACAATCAATTATGGATTCATTTCTGCATTGCTGAGTGTTGGTTTGCATGAAGAAAACTGAGAAAACCTTAAATAGATACCTGCTAGCATGGCTAACATAAACATTTTAGTTGCAAACAGTCAATTTTCAGTAGCATTGACAACCACCTCAGATTGCAATTTTGCACCTTGCTTCTATGAGCTATATTTATGCATGTTTTCCTTTGGGATTTTGTTTGTGATACTTTGTCTTTGTATACATTTTTAAAGTATTTGTATTTGCTTTTAACTTTTGTAAACAAGACTCTCTGAGAATCACCATGTTGCAAGAAAGTACCTTGTTTAAACATCAATATTCAAAAATAAATTATGAACTTTATAAACAGCTGACACAAGTCATCTACTTCACCATTTCATTGGTGCTATAATGACAATTGTTTTTGATGATTGTTTTTCTCAACTGACTCAGAGATGAGAGCCTGTTTTCATTGCACATCCATGTGTTCAGGAGCAAAAAACAAAAAAAGAAAAAAAAATGTAAAGTGAATGGTTATTCCATTTGATAAAATTATTATATTTTGTGTTGCCATATGACTGTTCAGTAATAGATCATAGTTGACATCAAAATGTGTAAAGAACAAAAAAGTGGTGCATGAGGTGCAGTAGAGTGTGCCATGGATGTACTTACCACATTTTGATATAAGAACCAATCAAAGTGCATGTATAATTCAGCTTATCATATAAACGACGATAATTGATCCATGTGTTGTACTTCGTTGCAGCTGAGTTCCAGAATATTCTGAATTCTGGTTAAGTTCCATTCCAACAGCTGCAGGTGTTCTGATACTTGACTGACTGAACAGCCACAACTTACAGTGATTTTGGCACAGAATAGTTATTTTACCAACAGCTAGTTGAATTTTTTCTGTCCACCAGATTAATCACTGGCCAGAAGCTTGTTGTGAATGCAATCCACCACACAATCTACTGGGTCAGTGGTTTATCTGGTGGATGGTATTATTGATTCAATCCAACAACAGCAAGTACCTGAGAGTTTAATTCAACTACTGCTACCATCTCACAGGAGAAGCAACTTGAAAAGTGAGTGTTTATCTTGTATGTATAATTGAAATAGAAATAAACTTATGAATAGAAAATGCTCTGATGCTCAAGTAAACCATTTTAATCTCTTGCTGCCTTGATTGAGGTAGCTGTTGTAGCCCTCTTTTGTATTACCAAGATATAAGAAAAGCTAGATGTAGCCTTACTACAGGTAAATAGAACTTCATTCTTCTATTTCCTAGCAATTTATAGCTGATTTTTCGAATTTCAAGCCCATTAAGCAATGTCAATTTCACACTAAACCTTGCACATACATGCATGGAGAAAAGTTTACTGGTGGGTTTCAAGATAGCTTGAATGTTGTCCAGGCTTGATCTGTTTTTAGTGCTTTTTTTAATCTTTCATAATTAGTCAGTTGGCCTCTGAGCTACAATCTGTTTGCACAGTTTTACTGTCCACTCACAGCTCTCACCTTCCTTTAGCTGAGGCTCCATCTGGTATTTGGTATGATCACTGTCTGCTCCTGAATATATGGGATATACAGTATATAGCTCATCATCTGATTCTTCAACTTGATTGAAAGTCTTGGCAGATTCTTCGACACAGATCCTAGTTAAAATTTTCCCTTGTAATCTTATCTCCTCAATTAGTAACAAATGCTGTGCAGATTGTTACAAATAATCCTTTTTGAGACACTTGTTACATTTTTTCCATCAGCAAAAAATTGATGTACATGGTTTTGAGGGATTTCCACAGTCTTGGCATTGGTACCTTTTGCATGGAGTTGGGTTTTTTTTATGATTCTTGACTATACTTAAGGGTGCTTCTACAGCTCCTGAAGTCTATGTTCTTTGGCTCAATGGTGTATATTTTTCCAGCTCTGATTATACCAATTGCCTCATCAAGTGTTAATGCTTTGAATCACTTCCTTACTTCACAGCTCTTTATTCCTGTTACCAATATGCATAAGATCAGTTCATTGTTTAATACACATTAAGCAACCAGTAGATGCCAATTATTGTGGCCTGTTTTTGGTGTCAATTTTTCCATCTTCATGGTTGACACTGTTAAATAAGCAGTGCTCAACAATGTAAACTGTGATCCCCAACTAGTGAATTTTTAGCTTTTTGGTAGGTTTCCTTTCCCACAACACTGTTCTGAGGATTATTTGTGAGAGCTTTTTTTCAAGTTCTCTCCTTCAAAAATGAGTGTCCAATTCTCCACCAGATAACCTTTCTGACTGATTGGAGCAGGTGTAATGACTAGCTGACTAAAGAGAGTCATATGCATAGGCTGTGGGAATGGTTCTACACACACTGTACTGTTTACTTTTCACTTATCAAAAATAAAATAAATCAAACCATCATATGCTTGGGCTGCAGAAACGGTTGAAGCTGTGCACACTGTCCTGTGTCATTTGTTACTCATCAGAAATGAATCAGCATCAGTCACTGGTTACAGACCATCACAACGTTTGACATACATGCTGGAATTTTGCTTCAAACTGTTCCGTTTCCTTTATCACTCATGGTAAATAAGTCAGTGTCAGCATGATAAGGCTTAATATAAAGTGGACAAGTAAATGTTCCAAAGTATATTAAATCATTTTAACTTGAGTCGACCATCCAAACACATAAAAAATTATTATCTAGTGCTTTGATAACAACCTGTTTCAAAACAGTGTTAAATATAGAACTGGCTGCCTTTAAGAAAAGGATGTTAAACTAAAAAATAACTTATATAAGCAACCTCTGTGCACTGGGCTTTGGACAACACCTTAGGTTGATATTCTTTATCATATGTTTTGATCTGAGTACAGTTTAAGCTTAGTTGTACAAACTGGAGATGTGTCCAGTTGTCTTTGTTGTTTGCCACCAGATGTGATTATTCATATCTGCCTGTAATTTTACATCTATTTCATCTAGGTACAAGGTCATAAAAAGCATGAATCTATATTTGTATTTTGGCTTTAATACCCACTATGATTGATTTAAATTTTTATTTTTCAGTCACTACAATACTGCTCGTGTATTTGTTAACTGCGCAGACGAATTTCATACGCTCAGATGCAGGGTAGTCAGATGCATATATATGATTTTTTTGCACACACGGTCGAAAAAAATGCGCAACTCATGTGCCTTTGTTATTCAGGCGACAAACAGTAGCAGTTGATTTGTTTGATTTGAGTTGTTGATGAAGCAGCTGGGAAGGAAAATGTCACTTACTCAAGGCATTGAAACACGTGTGTCATTGAGCGAGTAACGAAACAAATACTCACTAATATGCTGCCCAATTTATTCATTGCAATCAGCGATCCCTGAGATGTTTTCGTTGTGGAATGTAAACAATTTGGTGTTTGCATTGCAGGTGATGATTTCTTTGAAACTTTGAACCTACCTCAATCACCTTCAATGAGGATCAGAAGGAAAATATACTGTTTAAGATTGTGAATGAAGTTCTGTTTTATTCATTGCAATCGACGCATGATTATGATTAGTGATTGTCTTTGTAGATTTCTGTAGTGAAGCAGATTATCTTTAATAGAATTCTGTTCCAAACATTAACATGAACTTTTACAGTTGCATGAATTAAATGTTGATTAAATGGGCAGGACTGGAGGCTAGTTATTATGTCCAGGCTTAAATATGGTGAATTAAATTAAACTCTAGTTTTTATATGTTTCTGTATTGCTTTTATTTTCAGAAGCGGATTGGCAATGTCAGAAACTGCGAGAACTGATGAGAGCAGTTCAAAGAACATTTATGGTGACCCACCAAAGATCAATGTTAGTCTTCCAGAGATAAGTGAACTAACCCAGAATTTTATACGTTGGAAGGATGTTCAACTCCCAATTGACATTCTGTTGTTAACAGTGAAGGACTGTGAGTTCTTGAGCTGCTATTATTACATTAATGATCCATTAAGAAGCTATTGCAAAGGACTTGGTCATGTGTACTTTGGCAGCTTTGGTGAAGATCAAGATGTTAAACTGAAAGTTGCTTTGATGAAATGCTCAGAGAGATTTAAAGTTCCTGGTGGTGCTTTAACTGTTGTAAAAAATGCTGTCACTCAGCTGAGGCCAAAAGCAGTCTTTTCTGTGGGCCACTGTAGTGGTATGAATCAGGAATCAACAAAGCTTGGGGATGTGGTTCTGTCAGAAAAGCTCACAACCTATTCCTATCAGAAGGTTACAAAGGATGGAAAGAACTTTTGTGGGTTCACAACTCCTGTAAGCAGAGACATTACTGAACTCATTGAATGTGCAAGTCATGGTTGGAATCCACCCCTAGAAAATCCTAAAGAGAGGAAAGTTGAAGTCCTCTGTGGCGAGGTTTTGAGTGGTACTGAGGTCGTGCAAGCTGGATGGCGACGAGATGAACTAGTGAAGTCATTTCCTGAAGCAATTGCAATTGAAACTGAAGGAGAGGGTAAGATCTCTTTTTCCTTTGAAGTTACTGTTACTGTAAAATCTGCTCAAAGAGATATTTGAATATATTTGTATCCTGGGAGAGAGAGTTGATACTCATATCGTGTTGGCAAACTTTTCTGCAAGTGTTGAGAGATGCACTGGCTTGTGAGTGAACATACTGGACTTTAGATCAAGAGGTCTGGGTTCAAGTCCAGGGCTAATGTGACTGTGTTCTAGTCTTGGCTGGGACACTTTACTCTCACAGTGTGTCTCCACACCCAGGAGTATAGATGGCTACTGATAAACTGACCAGTATTTCATACACATGTTGAGTGAATAAGAGTAAAGTCTCAGTGGCTGAATGGTGTGGGACCTGGGAGAGGCTCATTCTACAGGGACTAGCTCGGCACCTAATTTTAGGTGACTTTCCAAAATATATCTCTAGTTCCTTACAAATCTTTGATGACAATGGTAACAATGGGAGAGGTTGAAATCAGGAGATGTTGGAGAATACTAAAACTTGTTGTTTTATTCATAATAGCTTGTTATTGTATGTCTTAGGAGTTTTCAGTGCAGCACATGAACTGAAAATGGAGTGGGTTGTCATCAAGGGTATTTCAGGATATGCAGATGGAACTGAAGCAAAAGAAACCTGGCAAACATTTGCAAGTGTAACAGCAGCTTCTCTTGTTGTCAGCATTCTAAAGGAATGCAGTATTTTTGAAGATTGGCCACATTACAAAGGTAAACAGATCAACTTTGGTCTTTTTTAGGCCTACAGTATATTTGCTAACAGTCACTAGCTGTGCTCACAGTCACTAAATGTGCTGGAACTGAATTAAAACCATGATTAATGACCTATGATCATGCACTGACCAATCAGAACAGCTCTTCACTCAGAATTGTTACATGTTTGTCAGCAATTTCACAGGCTCTGCTTTTGTGTGTTGCACTGGGCTAACAAAATGTGAGAAATTAAAGATAATGATGTTGACCTGAAGTTGACATACAGGAGCTCTAATTTTCTTTCTACAAAGATGGATGGTGGTATGCTTTCAAACTTTTTGGGAAGAAGACTTCCAACCTCACCCCACTATATAATACACCCAGAAACTCCTGCTTTAGTCCAACCCCTCCCCTACCAGCACAACCCTTATTTTATAAACCACAGGTAACCCAGGTTCCTCCAATCGGTCCAAAGAAGGGCTAATGCTCGAAACATCAGCTGTAGAAACTCTTTACGGTGGCCATTTACATTATCAACTTAGTTAATAAAACCAAATTATCATTGCTAACCGAACAACAGTAACTGTTAACTCTTGCAGATAGGAAATTACTTGAGCCAGTATGTCTATTGAGACTTATAGGTGCCAGTCTTTTTCAACCCAATTATTGCATGGTGCCTCTCCTAAGAACTGCGGTTAAATGCTGAATTTTTATGCAGAGGAAGGAAGGATCACAGACATCTTAAATTCCTCACGTAGATTTGCATTTTTAGAAATCTTACACCCACATTCGTTTGAGTTATGTCCTAACCTTTGCAAGCAAGGTTAGGACGCAGTATTCGAATTATGTTGGTTTGAACTACATAAAGCCGCATGTCTGTTTCAAACCTCATAAGGCTGTCTAACTGCTGTCTGTTTGGTTTTGTGTTCTTGAAGATATTTCAACTGACAGACAACATTCAGCACTGAGTAAAGAAGTTCCGGTAGAGCCATGCTGCTCTAGTGCCCAGTCTTCCCAACAGCAACATGTTTCGTCTACCAAAACAGCAGGTATGTATTTGAATGAACAGATGCAGTGAGAAACTGTTTCTTTTATTCTTATTGCTGTGAAACTCACCATAGAGTTCTCTCTTGCCTAGTAGGAGAGCTTCAGAGCGCAGAATCCGAGGGTCTGGGGCTCGATGCTGCATATTGAATCATGACATCTTCCTTTAGACTTAACTAATTAGCGTTACTGTTTGCGGTTTAGCTTTCTCTCTTCTGTTGATTAGCTATTTTTCTTGAAACTTTATGGCATATATTCCATAGAAATCTCTTGTGTTCACGATTTTCTTAGTCTTATAGAAATACATTTTTGCGGCTAGATTTCTTTGACATGCAAATAATTACCTGCCATTATTTAATTAGTAATGAACCTGATTAAATGCCCGCCTCGCTGTCTCTCGTTTTAAATTACTTTCCTTATGTTTGTAAGGTGGAAAAAGGAAGTCATCAAGCGGGTTACTGGACCAGGGCATAAAGCGCTCAAAGCTTGAAGTATTAGTCACTGAGGACTTCATTTTTTAACTTCTTCAGAATCTGCATTCTGATTTAGACTTTCGGACTGGAGGATTTTAAGTGTTACATAGTTACAACAAGATTTGTGATTTTCCTTAATAATAATTGCACTTGTCACAGAACAAATCAATATATTTTTAAGATTTTTGTGTAGCGGAACAAACGATAGCCTCGATTACCAGCTGCTGTTGATGAAAAAAGCCCGCGCTTCTCTCCTTCACGGATCGGAGACTGCACTTGAGAATTAGGTGCAAATCGAACCTAGCGACGAAGATTTAGGGTGGCCTTGCCCAAGCTGCTTATTGTATGGAGTTTTTCTTATAGCCTTTCGCAAACTAGAGATATGAATGGTAGGTCACCAAATCCGTTTGACGTGGCGAGGACATTTTTTCTTCCTGGCAGAAAAAAGAGAACAAGAAATCTTCTGGTCGCGTATATGGGCGTGTAAATTTCGTGTAAAATGATGCACGGTAGGATGCATAATGCAATGGCACAAAGTGGCCTCGAAACCAAATTCCTCAGGAGACGTTTCACGAGGAAAGGAAATAGCCCCATTGCTACAATGAATCTGTTGGCTCGAAAAATCTGGTCTAATTTTTTTTTCTTTTTACATTTGTTATCAAGCAGGGGGTTCTACTAAACAGTTGCCTCGGCCAGAGGTGAAACGCCGTAAGGAAGAGTCGTCTCCGAAGGACGCCTTAACTCCGAAGAAAGGAAAAACTCCTTTTGCAGGTAAAATGAGGACATATCTATGGGCGTGCCCAGTGACCCCCACCCCTCAACCCGATCTTTCTTCCCCTTGCCTTGATAAAATAAATATACGTGGATTCAGCAAAATGGCATGAATAGATGCAATACGTACTACTCGCTATCCTCTCATCTTGATGCTTTGCTGTGATGTCTTTATTTTTGTTGTCCAGCAAGGAGTGCCTAGTGACGAAGATTTAGAGTAGCTTTACGCAAGCTGCTTATTGTATGGAAAAGAGTTTTTAAGAGCTTTTCGCTCGATCGCAAAATAGAGATATAAATGGTAGGTAACCAAATCCGTTTAAGTGGCGATGACAATTTTTCTTACTAGCTGCAAAAAAAAGAAAAAAAAAGAACAAGAAATCTTCTGGTCGCGTATGTGGGCGTGTATATTTTTGTGTTAAATGTTGGAAAGTAGGGTTGCATAATGAAGTTGCATGAATTGGGCTTGAAACAAATTCATTAGGAGACGTTTTATTAGGAAAGGAAAAAGCTCTATTGTCACAATAAATCTGTTGGCTCAAATATTATGTTCTGGTCTAATTATCTTTTTACATTTGTTACCATGCAGATGGTTCTACTAGACATTTGCCTCCGCCAAAGGTGAAATGCCGTTATGAAGAGTCGTCTCCGAGTGGCGCCTTGACTCCAAAGAAAAGAGGTAAAATGAGGACATGTCTATGGGCGTGCCTGTTAACCCCCACCCTCCAACCCCATCATCCTTCCCCCGCCTTTGTAAAATAAAAATGCGTGGATTCAGCAAAATGGCATGAATAGTTGCAATACGTACTACACGCTATCCTCTCATCTTGATGCTTTGCTGTGATATCTTAATGTTTGTTGTCAAGCAAGGAGTTCCCAGCGACGAAGATTTAGAGAGACTTTTGCAGAAACTCGAAAAATGGAAGACAGTCGGGCGTCATCTCGAAATTGTGGAAGCAAGATTAACGGCGTTTAACAATGAAAATATAGAATGGTCTGAAAAAATCTTCAAAAGGTTATTACATTAGCAAGAGAGGGAGGGCTCAGCTGCAACATACTCATAAGACACCTAGAATCTCCCGCCTTACCCCTCCCCTCCTTTTAGCCCAACCCCCATTTTATAAACCACACACAACCCAATCGGTCCAACGAGGGGCTAATGTTCGAATTTAAGCTTTAGAAACTCATAGTTACTACAATATTTGAGGTTTTCCCTAATGTTTGTCTTAATAATAATTTCACTTGTCACAGAACAAATCATGTTCGTGAAATGAGCCCACGCTTCTCTCCTTCGCGGGAGGATCGATGACTGTACTCGTGAATTAGGTGCAAATCAAACCCCCCAACCTCCGCCTTCTCTCTCCCCCCCCCCCCCCCCAAAAAAAAAAAAAAAAAAAAAAAAAACACCGTAGTGATCAGATAGTGAAAATGTGAATATTTACTTTTGGAATTATGGAGTGACGTTGTCAAAGTTACAAATTACAGATAGAAAGAAATATTCTCCTTATTGCTTAAAAACCCTTCTCGAGTAATTTTCTTTTCGATGTAGGAGAAAGAGAATTTTTACCAAGCTACTTTTTTTTTGTCTACAGACTCATCTGTAACAGAATTTTGGGAATGGTGCCGGAATCAGTTGATGGCGTTTTACAACACCATGTGTCAAGTGAAAATAACACCATGGGACCCAGACAACACGGTACACATTGATAGAATTTACATACAAGTAACGTTTTTACAAGACCACAGGAAACCTGACGGGACAACGAAAAAAAAGCTGGGAGACAGCAGTGAAGTGTTTGAAGGTGACGAAGATCATCCCATCCGTAGACGAATTCTGGTGTATGGAAGACCTGGAATAGGAAAGTCTACTTTCACTCAAAAAGTAGCTGTGGATTGGACAAATGGCAGAAAGAAGATCCTCGAAAAGTTCAATCTTTTACTGTTAATCAGGTTACGAGACGTTTGTGGTATTTCGGACCTCTGTACCATGTTAAAAACAGCGGAACTGTTGTCTACTGATAACCCGATGGCAGTCAATAACTTGTGTGAATATGTACGTCAGAACCAGGAGAAAGTGCTGCTCATTTTGGATGGATATGATGAATACAGCGGTGGAAAATCATCCCTAATTCATCAGATTTGGAGAGGCAGTCAACTGAGAGACTGTTGTGTAATGATCACAACGCGGCCAGTGAAAGAGGATGAGCTTAGAGTGCCAAGTCACGCTCAGTTTGAACTTAACGGGTTCGATAGCAGGGAACAGAAGAAACAGTTCGCAAGTAAGATTCTTCCTGATGAGGAGGATGTTGAAGGGCTTCTTGAATACCTAAGAAAGCATGACCTCGTGAAGATGGCAGAGATTCCGCTATTGTTGTTGATGTTGTGTCTTCTGTGGAAGAAGAAAAAACCTCAATTACCAACATCTCGTGCGGAAATTTACGTAGAATTTATCCAGACTCTGTTGGATCATATGGCTATTAAAGACTCAGACAACGTCGCAACAGATAAAAGCATAGATGAATATCAAGAGGAACTTTCCAAAATAGGAAAACTTGCTTTTGATGCTCTTTTGGAGGACTGCCTTCATTTTAATTTCAGTAAATTTCCTAAAGGTGATCTGTTCGAGAAGCTTATTCATGTCGGTTTTTTTCAAGTTTCCAAACTTTCCGCTTTGAACCGTGAGAAGATCGTGTATTTTCTTCACAAGTCCGTTCAGGAGTTTCTCGCCGCCTGGTTCATCGTTCAAGAAGTGAAGGTTAAGAAGAATGAAACTGTCACCTGCCTGTCAGGAATGGATACGTTTGAAAAATCAAAGAAGATGGACGAAGTTCTCAAATTCGTTTGTGAGCTGTCATCAGATGCTGTCGGCATTGTTTTTGATCATCTACACTATGTCGGAAAGAAAGAAGGTCTCACAAATTACAATTTCACCAGGACGCCTTCTGTCGAAGATTTGTCTAGAGCACAAAATGAGTTCATTGAACTCTGTGTCGATTGTTTGTTCTGTTGTCCAGAGTCAGACAGACTAGCTGTGTATTCTGCATTTCTCTCATGTGTTAACCATGTCGTAATGCTTCATGACAAACACGTGTCTACTGCTGCTGAGAAAAACTTCTTCAAAGGCACCGCCAGTTTTCCAAACTATTTATTTTTTCAATATATAACTAAATATGATGATCGTGGGGGTAACTGTGATGATATTCTATCCATATTGTCTGACTTGAACGCGGTCGTTTTAGCGTGCTCTGGAGAAGTTAAGGATTTTAAAAAATACGCCGATTTACGCGATGCGAACCTTTTCCTCAAAAAAAGCGAAAAAAAAAACTTTATCTATCTACATCGCATAACAGATGCTGTTTTTTGCTCTAAACTTCTTCCTGAACTGATATCAGCGCCAGTTTGTTCTTCTCAGCCACCTGTAGATAATCTGGGAGAGAATGAGGACAATAACGTTGCACTGTCTCTGACTGAGAACAGATCTGACCAGGCACAACAACATTGTTTGTCACTGGTGAGAGAGGTTGAGTTAACGAAGGTAACAGTTGAGGATTTTGTTCTGTTGAAGAACTTGTTGCCTTTATTAACAGCTCTTCGAGATATTGCTATACGGAGGAGCGTGACAGATGCCTTGGAAGGTAATTCGATTGAGAACGCGATTCACAGAATTAATTTTACTGACAATCTCCACAGTTTAAAACTTTGTGGTATCAATCTAACAGCAAAGTGTGCTGCTTTTATTGCTGAGTCACTGCACCACTCTCCAAACTTGCATGTGCTCAGCTTGTCAGGGAACCCCTTACACAGCGGTGTGAGTCATTTGGCCAAGAATCTTCATCACACTCCACGGTTGACTATTTTAGAGTTAGATTATGTACTAATGGGAGAAAAGGAATGTGCTGCACTGGCTGCCTCATTACAGTACTTAAACAAGTTAAAAAAACTGAATATGTCAATCAATGCACTGGGTCACGGGATTATTGAACTGGCCAAGAACCTGAACAGTGTACCCAATCTGACTGAGCTGGACCTGTGGGGGACAAATATGGGTGAAGATGAAGCATCAGCACTGGCTCGTGCACTTAAGGATGTACCAGAGCTGAGCGATCTTAATATGACTTTCAATGCACTGGGTCACGGGATCATTGAACTAGCCAAGAACCTGAACAGTGTACCCAATCTGACTAAGCTAAACCTGTCGAGTACAAATATGGGTGAAGATGAAGCATCAGCACTGGCTCGTGCACTTAAGGATGTACCAGAGCTGAGCGATCTTGTTCTAGCGGGGAATCCACTTGGCAGAGGAGTCAGGGACCTAGTTCAGCATCTCAGCAGTGTTCCTAAGCTGAAGTACCTGCCTCTGTTTGGTGTTCAGATGACAAAGACAGAGACTGAAGAGTTGTGTACAGCAGTAAAAGGGAGAGGCATCGCTTTGTTCACTGATTACCATGTAAGAGTCTTTTTGTTGTTTCACTCAGTTGTATCTAATCTTTAGTTAGACGTTTCTCAGAATAGCACTAGATATTGTTTCCAGCAAGTTGCTTTTGATAGAATTTAACAGAGTAGTCTGCATGGGAAAGAATGTAGGCATCAGGAACAGTCACTGTTTTCGAAATTTTCTATTTCTATTTTGTGACATCAGGAGCAATTGTTGGGGATGGTGGAGACCGTAAACAGCCCATGTTAAGTACTTTAATGGTTCATGTAATGCTTCTTTGACTATGGTTTACAGAAAAATTTGTTTAAGATTAAATTGAGACAGAAACAAATTTAGCTTTCAAAACTTTGATATTATTTACAGACAGTAGTTTCCAGTGTAGTGGATGCTTGATTACTGAAAGCTAATTGAAAACTTTGGGAGTTTGATTCTGAAAATTCTGTAGCTATGCCTTACATAAGAGAGAGAAAAAAAGATGAATTGTGAGAATTTTTCTCGGACCAAACTTCTTTGCGCAATGTTAATTTTTGAATTTTTTAGGCTTGTGTTGTTATTATGGGATGCTTTTATTTGGGTTTGATTATGTGACCTGAAATTAGTGTGAACCCATACATGCTTTGGATTTGATGACGTTGTTCCCTACAATCTGTACCAGCATCTACTCGCTTTTATTAGCAGGAAGCGTTAACCCAACAAAATAGAAAGAAAAAGGTTTTTTCTTGTGTTAAATCCAAATGCGTGTTTTGAAAAGCGAAAATCATGTTGATTCTATTGTCATAAATTTACGTTTTAAAGGTTTGTACTGATGATAGGAAATAATTCACCAAAAGTTGTAGGTAAAATGATTAACATCCAAAAAGAAACTGACACGGTGCTATAATTTACTTGCAATTAAATGGTTTCATTCTTCTTATTTATCAGTTGGATTCTTTTTGTCTTTAGCTGCACTGCTCATGTTGAGTAACTCCGTCATATGCTCGTAGAGCCCTTGGTCGCCTTTGTCATAGAAGCCTTTTTTATTTTTTTTTAGAAAAATTAAAGAACAACTTTATAAAAAGTGAATTTGTCAAAATGACTATTTCAAACCTTACACTCTAAAACCCTTTAAGTGCGTTAAACGAAAATATATGGCTAAACCCTCACCGACATAAAATAAAGAGCAAAGTAGGTTTGGTAATAAGGAAAAAAAGAGAAAATGGCGAGAAGCAATTGAAAAAAGAAGACAGGCGGGCATGAAATTCGATGGGTATATATATTTTTTTTCCGAGGAGGGAGGGGGAGACTGTGTACTCGTATTGCATAAAAAAAGGAAGAAAGATGAAAAAGGAGAGACAAAAAAATCAAGTAAAAGTGTTTAAGAGGGTCACCACTGACGAGCGCTTCGGCTCGTTGTTTCCATTCTGTACCCAAATAAGAGCAAAATTACCACGTCCTGAATAAAATAAAGCGCCTGCATAGACTAATTAAACTAGTGGAGAGAAGAAGCCTTTTTGAGGCGCAGTTTCCATTGACATCTCATTCAGCTGAAAGATCTAGAAAAGACGTTATGTTATGCAACCAGTAAAATTAGTGCTTTACGAATGAAGCATTGCTGTGCGTCATGCGTAAGCGCCCTACTAGTAAACAAACGAAAAAGCAAAACAAATCGTTTTAAAAGCTTAAACTTCATAGGCGCGACCCGTGACACGCGGCCACTAGTCAAACTCGGCACTGCGCTATAATTTACTCGCTCTTAAATGGTTTCCTTATTCTTATTTATCAGTTGATTTGTTTTCTTCGTTGGCTACACTGCTCATATTTTGTACCTGTCAGGTGATTGTAGGGCCCATCGGTCTTCCGCGTCACATAAGCTCATTTTTGAAGAAAAATTAAAGAACGACATTGTTGATGATGAAGTTGCTTAACTAACTATCGTATGTGTTTGTCTCTGCTTGGTCTCGTGTCAGTGTAAATCCTAAAAAGTGATATATTTTTGAACTTCAATTTGGCACACACCGTGGAGCTGATTCTTTGTACACTTTACGCAGCTTCCCATATTTTTGTCACATCCCTGAACATAAACAATTCTTATTCTCATCGCCATCACCAGAATAAAGGACCTGCCTTCTTGACTCGTTGCTGTCTTGTCTTTCCTGTGGAGTGTGGGCGTTCCTTTTTGCTTCTAGGAATACGGAAATGGTACATCTTCCTTCCAATCTCAAAACTAAGCAAACTAGAAACTACTGTAGCATGAAATAATACGAGGATAGCTAAGGAGGCGTTAGTTCAGCGAGGCACAAGTGAGAACATTTAAGTTGTTTTGAATTTGTTTTTTCATCATTATTTTTTTTAAGTGTCTCGTATATGATTGAAACAGTATTGTCAGAAAAGTACGGTTTCATTGAGAGGATGCTTCAAGGAAGGTGAAGAAAAACATTAAAGCGAGAACACCGAATCATCAAAAAGAAATATTTAGAGTTGTCTGACTTACAATCGTGTAACAATTATGTTGGTGGAGAAGTTAACTGGAATAAAACTCGTTGCATGTAGTCGTACAAGGTTAGAAAATTATTGAATGATTTGAATGATTTGTATGCAAAAAATAGTTTCGAAGATATTAGACAGTGGTTAAGAATATATGAAAGTCATATATTTGACCTGCGGATAAAGACGTGAATGAAAGTGATCCTCGAGGATCACTTTCATTCACATATTAGACAGTTTTCGTCCCATTAAAAAAAATTAATATTTATTGTAGTTTATGTGTTTGTAAACCTTCATCTCATTTTAATCGTCAGGGACCATTGTTATTTGTTATTTGAAACTGAGATCTTTTTCCTTGCTGTAAAATAAAGTCTTGTAGTCACTTGTAGATATTTGAATTCAAAATAGAATGTTCTCTTTCACTGCTCGCTCTATGGACAAATGTATTTGAATGCGACGAATATTTATCTTGTGTGCTAAAATGTAATTTGAGTGTTGCATAGAATTAATGAAACAGGTGTATTTTTCCAAGCGAAGGAAACTTAATATTCCGATATACGTGGGGAGTTTCAAGGTGCTTTAAATATTTATCTGGTGTGAAAATGCAAGTTGAGAGTTTCACATAATTGGTGCTGTGGTTGATGTTGTGTCCTTTTTTTGTCCTGTGTTAGGAAACTGATATAGTAGGTGGAAGGTGGATCAATCGACGTCTTACAAAAGCTGAGCTGAAAAAAGGAGGAATAAGGTTTAGAAGAGAACAAGATGGTGACGACGACGACGATGATGATAATGATGATGATGACGACGAAGAGGAAGATAGCTATGATGTCGATGATGAGAAGATGATAATGATGATGCTGACTGAACGCACGAAAGAAAAGGTTCCATGCCAACTGATTTAGCGAGCAGTAAGAAGAATGATATTTCATAATATATCCCATCAAATATTTTTGGTCGCGTGCGGGATTGGTTTAAATGCATCGTGTGACCGAATATCCACTAGCTCAAAACTGCAGAATATCCTTGAATAAACCCTACCTGATATTCCCCGATTTTCAAACTTTTCGTCCATTAGGGTTTTTGTTGGCCGTTGGTTGTTACAGAAGAAAGGACATGTTTTTGTGTTCATACAGTTGTACCAGCGAACACTGAAAAGTGAACATCTTACGTAATAAACGGTGAACTGTTCGTAAACACTTTCCCCGCGCGTTGCAAAAATAATTCAAGGAAGATAAACACAATAGCCTCCATTTGGCGCAAGAATATTTTCGTATATTTGTCCTTAGATATTATCTGTTGCTCAAAGTTCTCACTTTTCCTCGAGCTTCACTCTCGGAAACTTTTCGCATCTCGGAACGGATAATTTCCGAACAGCAAAAGATACGAAAAACAACGTGCATATATTCGCGCCAAATGGCGACTATTGTTTATTTAGAATTTCGCAAATTTCTGAACGTGCTTACTGTCTCTTACGGCCCTACACCTATATTTCAGCATAACGTATGAGAGCAGCGTCGAGTTCAAATTGGAAACTTAGATAATTAACCGTCGGTATTTCCCTTCTCAGATCATGCAAATTTTAGTGATCTCACGTTGTTGTTTTGCAGGGGACTGCTGAGAAATGAACTGAGTTTTAAAACGCACGTGCTGAACCATTTTTCTGCTCATAATTTAGACCTTTAGTTTGTCGTGGTGGTTTTTTAGCCTCACTTTTATTGATTTATTAAAAGGATTTTTGTGAAATATCCTTGTCTCTTTGTAGTTATAGATGGCATGAGTGGTTGAAAAAGACCCTAGATGCGACCTCTATCCCTGTTGCCTGGATCCTAAAGCACACCCATTGAAATAGTTCTTTTACAGCTCAACGCACCACGCATAGAATGATATTTGTGTGCAGAGTTTGAATACAAGTGACTAGTATGTAGTCTTTAGTTCGATATAGGGAGCCCCTGTATGAGAGGAAAAACTGGTTAATTTTCTTGGTTCTGATTTGCTTTTTTTCCTCGATAATTTATCGCAGAATCTGTCGGCCTAACTTGTGTAACAATAATGCCTTTTCGTGTCCCACCGAGCGACCATTTTTAATATTGTTTTTGATGATTTGTTTTTGTTTGCATGTTTGTTTTTTTCCTTTAACTACCGTCGGTCCTTAAGTTGTTTCATTCAATCGGCAGGCATTAAAAGACATCTAAACATCCTCTCCTTTTTACTGCTATGATTTAATTCTATCAAGTGCTAAACCTGGCGACGAGAAAAACACAAAAGGTGGAAAAAAAGACAGAAATCATTGCAAGCAGTCTCTATTTTTGTCGTTTGTCCCCTTCCTCCCCCATTTCTCTTCCGCAAGAGCGCACCAAAGCAAGCTTGATATCCCAAACATTTATTGATATTTCTCGTACACAGCTTACGATGGTTAGGTAGGTTTCGGGCTTAATTCTCCCGAAAGGGGATTTTGCTTGCGCCAGCTATTAAATAATCAGAAGAGCAGATTGGTTTGTTTTTTCAAATTATTTTATTTTAGATCACATTCAAGTTGTTTTGCAGTCCAATTGGTATCACGGAGAACGCACAATTTTCACTTCATATATAAAATCACCATCATATCCATTGGCGGAAAACGTGTTACATAACCTTAAGGTTGTTAACTCGTTGCAAATTATAATTAACTGGAAGCTGATATAATGCCACTACTTAAAAATTGAACCAGTGTTCATGATAAGGGATAACTTTAGAGGCTTTACATAACGCTACACTTTGATAAGGTGTTAGCAACCCCGCCCAATACTGGTATCATTTGCAGCGCTCTATCAAAGAATCCCGGCTTTTGAACTTGCCGTTGTCGGCTCTGATTGAGTAGCAGCTGTTATCTCAAGCTCTCCACTGTCTTCTCCATGCCTTCATTTGATTTTTGCATTTGTGCAAGTCGTTGGCTGAGTACTTGGTTTTCTTGCATGAAATTTCGTCTGTGTTTTTCAACCTCCATCATTCTCGCCTTTACCATGTTCTCCATTTGTTGCCGTTGGACCGCTGCTTCAGCTTCCATCTGTTCACGGAGTCTCTTTTTTTCTTGCTCCTGTTTTGCCTGCAGCATTTCCATCTAATTACCAGACAGGAAAAAGTTCAGGTCAGACAGTTATAGGAGAGTCATGATGAAAAATAATATGGCATCTACTCTTGTTCACCTCTGGGCTAAAATCATCAAATTTCTCAGTCACTCAGAGTGAATTTCTAATAAAAATACTGTACAATCTTTCACCGAAAAAACCCAATGGGATATATTCTTACTAGCGTGATTTAAACTAAAGATATATTTTAAGGCATTTGAAGGTGAAAGTTATTATGAGGCAATATTTTAATAACAAAGAAATTAAGGAATAAAGAATCTAATTTGACACATCACAAAATTACATTGGAATAGAACCAAAGCGGTATCGTTTGTCGGCAAGTCTAAAGACCGCGTTTCTCGATGTTTTGCATCACAATTTCTGCTACCACAACAGAAACTGGAGACTCCCTAGCTGTACCGTGTAACTGTTTGTAGTGTTTACCGTTGTAATGAAAGTAAGTTGACGTTAGGCAAAGCTTTAGTAAGTCCATGATGTCCTCTGCAGGAATCATTGTGTAGCTCAGTGCATTTTGCAAATAAAAACAGTGTGGAAGAGGAGTACGTTTTTTGAAGATGTTTCCTTACTCGGAACTGATTAGATCAAGTGACCACCACAAACCGTATAATATTAAGCCAAGCTTTAATAATTATTCGATCTAAAAGAAATACATTTATAATTCGCAATTAGAACAAACGCAAATCAAGTCTTTATCTTGTAACTAGATACAAAAACTTCAATATAAACTTACTTCTGTGGCGGGTCGTTACAACAGTCTCACTTTACGGGTTAGCAGATTCTCCAGGTAAGCGGATTTAGAGACAGAAAAACGATAACAAAATAACTTCTTTCTCACTTCGATTCTGCTAAAAAACTGACTTAAACATAATAATCTAACGCTTTTAAATCAATCTATTGAATTAATGTCAATCACGATTCTTGTCATCGAATAAATCTGTCAACACGAGGCAACGCCTATTTATTAAACGAAACAGAAGATATGGTTTTCTTTTTTGCTGAATAATGAAGAGAGATCGCAACAAATTCAGAAACAGAGTAGTGATATTTTCAAAACACGAGACAATGAATGAACTCGTCCGCTGTATTGTTAATGTAAAGGCTTGTCCAAAAATCTTACCACTAGTCCTCCTCCCCCCACCCCATTGTCATCAAGGTCCCCCCAGTTGAGGATAAGCACAGACATACTGAACGGGAAGTTTGATGATGTCCTCATTGGAGGTGTCACATGATTCGTTTGTCCTTCCTTACATACTCGTTGAAGGAATCCTCTTGTAAATTTTCACTTTGGAAGCGTTAGCGAGTGTACATGCTTTTTCTAGCGTTTCAGTATTGTCAAGTTACATCACATTTTCATGGTTTGCCAAAAACCATTGAATGTTAAAAGGCAGGGGTTTACGTCGTCAGTATTTCAAATATGATGCGTAATTCGCTTAATGCTTTAGTTCACACCAATCTTTTTTAGCTGTTTTTGCAAATTTCGTGAAACAATGGTAAATTTATTGGTGAAATACAGAGACTTCTGTCAACTTCCTCTGAAAATAATGCGTGACAAGTAACGAAAATATGTACATCAGTATTTAAATAGAGAAACTGTTAAGTGTAAATTTTGTTGGGTTGCGCTTCCTTTATTATTGCAGTGTGCTGGGTCTGCACCTTAAGTTTGCGTTTTATACCAAGTTGCAAGCGCTTTAATTAATTTCTCATATCGTGAAGAGTCAGTGATTATAAACGCGAGACGAAAAAAGGGAGCAGAAAAACGTGACTCTTCCTCTCAAATTTGTGTGAGCATATGTATGAGTTTTACTGTCCATTTGCTCCTTGGATTCAATCCGGTACGATACAAGAAAGGCCACCGATTTCCGCCCATTTATTCTGTAGAAACTAATCTTTTCATTACTTGGACTATGACTTTATTTCTCAAGGGAACTTTGATTTGCGCAGCCATCTTTAATACATGTTGGATGAGATAAGTTGCTCCATAACTTCGAGTAAAGGGTAAGTTGAAATAGCAATCGGTGATAAGAAGAGTCAGCCACTTACCTAGTAGTCTATAAATAGACTTGACAAAGTAATAGCGAGATACAAGTATCTTTGTCCGCTCCACAGACTAAGTGTTGAAATCTTTTCGAATAAGAATTTTTATCGTTTATCGGCCAGCTTTGATTTAAATTTAAGACAACATCCTTCTTTCTTGGTGGAGTTACGATTATAGTCCTCTATCTAATTTTGTGATCCGTAGTCAAATGAAAGAACGAGTGAAATCGGTATTTTTCAATCTCGTTCCGTCGCAGAAAGTGCTTAAGACCCAAAGGAAGGTTATAATTAACAAATAAGCTAATGATTTACCAATAAAATCAATGCAAAACTTGTCCTTTTTGGATGAAAATTCTGTAACATAGATGGCTCCCAGGGAGAAGTTGCTTGACTGCAAGGGACATTTTTAAGGTTTCCATATGCTGTGACCATTGAAGTGTGTCGTTGTACAAGGCGAAGAGAACTCACGCGATTACATTTTACTAGCAAATGGAAAGGCCCTTATTCTCTGAACGCGTTTTTATTCACTGTAATCATAAAAACCACAATCCCCTTGATTATGATTGGTTTCAAAAACTCCTGTTTTCCACTAATTCTCTAAACGAGCTGTTATCAGACAGTTTGTTATCGGACAGTTCAAGAAGCTAACCACATTCAAAGCTGTAGTTCAAATCAATTGAATCAATTTTTTTTCAGGTCCTATTTTCAACTACTCGTTTCAGCATTGCTCTTAGCTGCGAGGATCTCTCAAATTCGTTTCTTCACCGCAGTGCAAATATATGAATTTCATATATCTAAAATCATTATTCATCACTTGGATCATATTTAGACCCAACATATTATTAAAATCTCAGTTGGTAGAGCGCTGCACCGGAATCGCAGAGGTCATGGGTTCAAGTCCCGTACGAATCTGAATTTTTTTTTTTCAGGTCCTATTTTCAACTACTCGTTTCAGTAGTGCTCTTAGCTGTGAGGATCTCTTAAATTCGTTTCTTCACTTCAGTGCAAATATATGAATTTCATATATCTAAGGTCATTATTAATCACATTCAAAGTTGTAGTTTAAATCAACCAATCACAACCTTGGTTCCAATCACAATGACAATATTTTAGAGAGCAGAAGTAGTTTTGTTTTGGAAATTGCAATTTTTCGGATTAATTGGTAATAAGACTTCGTGTTATCCAGTTCAGTCTGTAATTATAATCGTGTTGCTTGAATAATTTTCGTTCTCTTACCGTAAGGTAGCCCCGCTTGATACGTTTTAACCAATAGAATAGTCCAGACGTTTATGCATGTTTTATATACTAACTGATCTGAGATACATGTACTACAACAGCATGCGGAGGTGAACCTCATCTCTGGTACAGTGGGCAGATCTTGATGATTGCCAAAACGGAAATAACTTGAAAGAATTTCACTCGTTTCCTACCTTGTGTGCTCATAAAATTTGTCAGTGAAGTTGAGTTCGCTAGACACAAGTTCCGTGACTCAGCACCATCATTTGTCACGCAACATTCAACATGTCCTCAAAGAGGCACAGAATGTTTTTACTCCAGTATTTCACTGAACATTTCTCTTTCTTTTTGTGGCATAAAGGTCATCTATAATAGGTTGAGCCAAACTATTTCTACTACAAGGGGTGATCAATAACAATGAGACATATTTTAGAAATATTCAGCACTTCCGGCTTGCGGCTTATCACGTGACTGGCAAGCTTGAGTGGCCGTGGAATGCAGAGTTCCCTTGTGACTGCCTGATTGAGTCAAGTTAACATTTTAGCGAAAGAATCCTTGTGTTTCCTCCTTTCAGCCCGGCTCTGACCCTGTAAAACAGTTCGTTATGTAAATTTCACCTAACCGAGTTGAAGTTGTACAACAGCTGTGGCTCACTTTCGTTAAACACGAGCATGTGCCATCGTCGAGTAAAGATGAAACAGAGGTAAGGGTTGACTGTACTCTGCCAACGTAAGGGAGAATGCATTTATTAGATGGGTTTTACTAGATGTCCAAGATATCTTACCCGTTTTCGCTTGAGAAAATGTAATATTGCACGGTTCAGAGCTACTTAAACGAGTTTTGTAGATTGATATTTGAAATAGTTGTTTATGTAAATATAAGATCAGCAATCTTCAATGCTTCATCATGAAAATGAAAGTTGCCTGTGTCATCATTTCCCTGTTTATTTATATGGAGCTGTGCGTATAAATTCTTTGTTTTTCCAGTATCTCTCTGTTGTTTGGTTGTTCGATTGTTTTATTTGAATGATCTGAGACTGTTCCTTTAAAATCGATCAACTTCGAATTCATCGGTAACTGCTTGCAAAGAGTACATCACTTTAAAAGTAATGGGTATCGTTTAATCGACATCAGTTTGCAAATTAAAGCTAAATTTACCACATTTAAAAGCATCTCAGCTCGGAAAAATAGTCGTTATATTAGTGAACCGAAATTTTAAAGCCAAGACACCCGTTATGAAACGTTACTTACACCTCATTCAAACGTTGTACACTGTAAATCATAATTCTGGAATCGATATCCTTAGAGTTGTTTTAATGCAACAAGTATTTATGATCACGACTTTGCCCCACTTCCTTTCCCAACAGTTGTTGAATTCTTAACTGTCACTCACTTGAAATTGACTTTAATTGAATCATCTCTACCTTGAAGTTAATTTTGATGTATTAAATTTGCCATTTTGACAATAGTTCTATATCTTGTTACTTTTTGCTGCCGTAATAACTTTTCAAATATCACCGCTATGACACTGCAGAGTATATACTAAGTTTGAATCTTCTAATGGTGAGATAATTCTACCTGAAGTTCAGTAATTAACTCTCAATGGCTTCACTTCAAACAGCTTTGCTTTGCTCAATTTTGTGTTAAAATTTCTTGATCATATTCTACATCAAATGCATGGGAGCCTCATTTGTGACTAAATCACTCCAATTAGTTTCTTACCTCTGTAAGGTGTTTATTTTATTTTAATTTACTTCTTTTATGATTTTGATTGTACTTTTGGACTTGATAGTTTTTCAAAGTTTAGTAGTGAACAGTTGTATTATTTCCAATGCCTACTTAGCTTCTTGTTTCAAATCTAAGCTACTTTGAAATGCTCTCTTTCTTCTGTTTTTATTTCATTGCTAACTCAGGGCAACTTCTTTACTCGGGTGCCAAGTGTTGATTAAACAATTGGATTCTGTCACCATTTGAAGCAATGATTTGGTTGCTAAGTCTCAATGATTCCAAAAAAAATAATATTCTCTTCAATTGCAATACAAAAAAAGTTTCAAAGACCTTGAAACTTCACTGAAAACCAGTGTTGGAGGTTAAAGGGAAAAATTATGGATTTATTTCTGTATTCCTGAATGCTGGTTTGCATGAAGTATACTGAGAAAACCCAAAATAGATTCCTGCTAACATTACTAATATTAACATTCTAGTCTCATACAGTCAACTTTCATTGGCAGCGAGGTCAATCTCACACCTTGTTGTTATGAGCTTAATATTTATGCTTGTTTTTCTTTGGAATTTTGTTTGTGATGTTTTGTCGTTGTATGCATTTTTAAAGTATATGTGGTTGCTTTTAACTTTTGTAAACAAGCCTCTCTGAGAATCACTATGTTGTGAGTGCCCTGGTTAAACATTAATATCCCTTTCACTCCCAGAAGTGATAAACATGTAACTTCTCCCTATAGTGTTGATATGTTATCCAGTGAACAGGTAATGAGATTACTCAAACTTATCAGGTACAAGATATTATCTTGATTGAACATCAAATTCTCATAACCAGTTTACAAGGAAATGTGTAGCAGCAAGAGAACAGAATTATCAATCAGATCTTGGGAGATATTCATGAAATAACTAAATTATGAACTTTATAAACAGGTGATGCAAATCATCTACTTCACCATTTTCATCATGTACAGAAACATTTTTTCATTGTTGCTATAGGGCTTTTGTTCCTCTAAACATTTCTTGTTTTTGACATTTGACTCAGAGATGAGATCCTGTTTTAATTACACATTCAGGTGTTCAGGAGCAAAGACAAATGTTACATATTTTTAAAACTAAATGTCTGAACAACTTACTTGTAATTTTTTAATGATGTATACCAATTCAGTTGTAAAATGAATGCTTATTCTATTTGATAAATAGATTTTGTGTTGTTGTGTGTCTGTTTATTAATAGATCATAGTTCACATCAAAATGTGCAAAGAACAAAAAAGTGACAAGTGAGGTGCAGTCTAGTGTGCTACAGATGTACTTACCACATTTTGATGTCAGAACCCATCAAAATGCACGTATAATTCAGTTTATTGGATAAATAATAATAATTGATCTATATGTGTTTTACCTCCTTGCAGCTGAGCTCCAGAATATTCTGAATTCTGGTTAAGTTCCATTCCAAGTTTCCATCCATTTCCATTTTCAAGTTCTGATACTTGACAGACTGAACAACGACAACTTACAGTGATTTTCTCAGAGAGCAGTTATTTTTCCAACAGCTGGTTGAATTTTTTGCTGTCTGCCAGATTAATCACTACCCAGTAGATTGTTGGGAACACAATCTGCCACACAATCTACTGGGTCAGTGGTTTATCTGGTGGATGGTATTATTGATTCAATCCAGCAACAGCAAGTACCTGAGAGTTTAATTTAACTACAGTACTGCTACCAATTCTCACAGGAGAAGCAACTTGAAAAGTGAGTGTTTATCTTGTATGTATAATTGATATCTAGATATAAATTTATGTATAAAAAAATAAAAATAAAAATAATAATAATGATAATAATAATAATAATGATGATGACACTGATGATAATAAATAGACCTTCTGCTGGCAATAGAGCTTCAGTAGTCTGCAACAGAGTGCATCAACTGATAACCACAACTACTTGATTTGAGCTCCAATACATGTACATGTGTAAGGATACATTGTACACCAGTATGATGGTTAACATTCTCAACTTTTTGTATGATAACATCATATTCAATTTTATATGTAAACAAGAATTAGCATGACACAGCATAGTAAGGTAAGAATGTTCAGGAATATAAGTACATCACAGACAATTTACAGAGTCAAAACAAAACTAAGCTTACATGTACTTGGATTTTGTTCCACTTATTTTGAGGTGGCCAACGAAAGAGTTGCCAGTAATCAGATAGTTGTGTTCGCACAAAGATTTCTGGAATTGCCACAGGGTAAAGAAGAAATAAGTGATGAGGAACATAGGGATTAATCCCTAGGTCAAAATTTATACCTACTCATTGTTGATGATGAAATGGTTCAGATTTAAACTGATTTTCAATGCTAATCATTCTCAACAATCACAACAAATAAGCAATGTAGGTGTTTTATTAACTTTAATATATTATGATCGATAATATTATGCTCAAGTAAACCATTTCAATCTCCTGCTGACTTGATTGAGGTAGCTGTTTTTGTAGCACTCTTTTGTATTACCAAGCCATTAAAAAAAGCTAGAAGTAGCCTTACTACTATAGTAAACAGAACTTCATTCTTTTATTTCAGAGCAATTTATGGCTGATTTTTCACAATTTTGAACCCATTAAGTGATGCTAATTTCACACTAAAACTTAAACATACATGCATGGAGCAAAGTTTACTGGTGGGTTTTAAGATAGCTCGGATGTTCTCTAGGCTTGATCTGTTTTTAATGCTTTTTATAATCTTCCATAATTAGTCAGTTGGCCTCTGAGCTACAATCTGCATAATTTTGCAGGCCACTCACAGCTCTCACCTTCGCCTAGCTGAGGGTCCACCAGGTGTTAGGTATGATCACTGTCTGTTCCTGAGTATATGGGATATATATATAGCTCATCATCTGATTTGGAGTGGTTAACTTTATTGAAAGTCCTGGCAGATTTCTTTGACACAGTTCCTTGTTAAAAATTTCCCTTGTTATCTTATCTCCTCCAATACTGACAAGGGCTGTGCATATTGTAACAAATAATTCTTTTTGCAACACTTGCTACATTTTTTCCATAGGCAGGAAATTGATGTGCATTGTTTCACGGGATTTCCACAGTCTCAGCATTGGTATCTTTTGCATAGTGTCAGATTTCTTTTTTCCATTCTGGACTGCACTTAAGGTGTTTCTACAGTTCCCTATGTCCCTCAGCTCAATGCTGTATATTTTTCCAGCTCTGGTTCTATCAGTTGCCTCATCAAGTGTTAATGCTTTGATTCACTTCCTGACTTCACAGCTCTTTATTCCTGTTACCAATATGCAGAAGATCAGTTCATCGTTTAATACACATTAAGCAACCAGATGCCAATTTTTGTTGCCTGTTTTTGGTGTCAATTTTCCCATCTTCATGGTTGACACTGAAATAAGCAGTGCTCAACAATGGAAACTGTTGGGTTCCATGTGATTCCCAACTAGTAAATTTTTAGCTTTTTGGTAGGTTTCCTTTCTCACAGCACTGTTCTGAGAATTATTTGTTAAACTTTTTTTCAAGTTCTCTCTTTCAAAAAGGTCCAATCCTCCACCTGATTACCTTTCAGATTGATTTGAACAGGTGTAATGACTTGCTGATTAAAGACTGTCATATGCATAGGCTGTGGGAATAATTCTACACACACTATACTGTTTACTTTTCATTAATCAAAAATAAATTAGTATCAGTGGCTAATTAAAGACCATCATATGCTTGGGTGGCAGAAATGGTTAAAGCTACACACACTGCCCTCTCCTTTGTCACTTATCAAAAATGAATCAGTTACTTAACCATCAGTTAATGATGGTTAAGGACCATCACAGTGTTCAACACTCAAGCTGGAATTGTGCTACACACTATTCTGTTTCCTAATTGTTGCTCATGGTAAATAAATCAGTGCCACCATCCAAACACATTAAAAAAAATTTTAAATTATCACTTAGTGCTTTGATAAGAATATATTGTTTCAAAAAGTGTGAAACATATAACTGGCTGCCTTTAAGAAAAGGATCTTAAACTTAAAAATAAATTTTATGCAACCTCTGAGCATCAGGCTTGAGACAAGACCTTACAAGACCTGTAGGTTGATATTCTTTATCATTATTTTGATCTGAGTACAGCTTAGTTGTACAAACTGGAGATGTGTCCAGTTTTCTTTGATGTTTGCCACCAGATATGTGAATATTCATATCTTCCAGGGATTTTACATTTATATGGTACAAGGTCATATAAATACACAAATCTATATTGGCTTTGACACCCATTGTGATTGATTTTGTATTTTTCAGTTATTATGACTGATGATTTTAAAATGATTGTCTTTGTAGATTTCTGCAGTGAAGCAGATTGTCCTTAATAAAATTCTGTTCTGAAATAAATTAACCTTAACTTCTACAGTTGCATCAATTAAACATTGATTAAATGGGCAGGACTTGAGGCTAGTTATTGTGTCCAAGCTTAAATATGGTGAATTCCATCAAATTAATTTTATATGTTTCTGTATTGCTTTTATTTTCAGAAGCTGATTGGCAATGTCAGTAACTGTGAGAACTGACCAGAACAGTTCAAAGAACATTTATGGTGACCCACCAAAGATCAGTATTAGTCTTCCAGATATAAGTGAACTAACCCAGAATTTTAAACATTGGAAGGATGTTCAACTCCCAATTGACATTCTGTTGTTAACAGTGAAGGACTGTGAGTTTTTAAGTTGCTACTATTACATTAATGATCCATTTAGAAGCTATTTCAAAGGGCTTGGTCCTGTATACTTTGGAAGCATTGGTGAAGATCAAGATGTTAAACTGAATGTTGCTTTGATGAAATGCTCAGAGGGCTCTAAAATTCCTGGTGGTGCTTTGACTGTTGTAAAGAATGCTGTCACTCAGCTGAGGGCAAAAGCTGTCTTTACTGTGGGCCACTGTAGTGGTATGAATCAGGAATCAACAAAGCTGGGGGATGTGGTTGTTTCAGAAAAGCTCACAACCTATTCCTATCAGAAAATTACAAAGGATGGAAAGAAATTTTGTGGTTTAACAACTCCTGTAAGCAGGGACATTGCTGCTCTCATTCAATATGCAGCTTATGGTTGGAATCCACCCCTAGAAAATCCTAAAGGAAGGAAAGTTGAAGTCCACTGTGGTGAGGTTTTGAGTGGTTGTGAGCTCGTACAAGCTGAGTGGCGATGAGATGAACTAGTGAAGTCATTTCCTGGAGCAATTGCAATTGAGACAGAAGGAGAGGGTAAGATCTCTTTTTCCTTTGAAGTAACTGTTACTGTAAAATCTACTCAAAGAGATATTTGGATATATTTGTATCCTGGGAGAGAAAATTGATACTTATATGATATCGGTTGTGGTTGGTAAGTTTTCCTACCAGTGTCAAGAGATGCACTGGCTTGACTGTGTGAACATACTGAACTTCAGATCAAGAGATCTGGGTTCAAGCCCTGGGCTAAAGTGATTGTGTTGTAGTCTTGGCTTTACCCTCAGTGTGTGTCTGTATACCCAGGAGTATAGATGGCTACTGATGAACTTACCAGTTTTTCATATACATGTGGAGGGAGTAAGAGTACAGTCTTAGTGACTGAATGGTACGGGACCTGGGAGAAGCTCATGCTACATGGACTAGCTTTGCACCTAGTATATGTAAGGTGACTTTCCAAAACATATGTCTAGTTCCTTACAAATATTTGATAACAAGATGGTAACAATGGAAGAGGTTAAAATCAATAGATTTTGGAGCAAATTTGTTGTTTTATTCATAATAGCTTGTTATTGTATGTCTCAGGAGTTTTCAGTGCAGCACATGAACTGAAAATGGAGTGGGTCGTCGTCAAGGGTATTTCAGGATATGCAGATGGAACTGAAGGAAAAGAAAACTGGCAAACATTTGCAAGTGTAACAGCAGCTTCTCTTGTTGTCAGCATTCTAAACCAGTGCAGTATTTTTGAAGATTGGCCACATTACAAAGGTAAACAGATCAACTTTTATCTTTTTTAGGCCTGCACTATATTTGCTCGCAGTCACTAGCTAGTCTTGTATGCTGTTTAGTTTTGTGTTTTATAAATGTGCTGGAATCGAACTACCAAAACTAAATTAAAAACATGATTAATGACCCATGATCATGCACTGACCAATCAGAACAGCTCTTGGATCAGAAAGGTTACATGTTTGTCAGCAATTTCACCGACTCTGCTAATGTTTGGGATTCTTTTAAGCTTTTGATAGCATTTTCCCTCTGAGAAGAAGACCACCAACCCCCCAATAATACACCTAAAAACTCCTGCCTCACTCCCTACTTGACTGCCAACTGAAAGCGTAAGGTTGCCAGTATTTCCTCCTGCTTTTTAGGCTTTGGTCTCCAATGATCGATGAATAGCTAAGTCAATATCAGTTTGCTAGAAAGCAACTTGCCCACCTACTAGAATACAAAGATACAAGAAAAAAAACTTCTTTTTTTAACGACGCTGTCTTTCTACACTGGCTGTTTATTTTACAGAAAGGATAATTTTTTCCAAGTATTTTGCTCTAATTTTAAAAAGGCAAGTATATGATAGGTAACCAGACTAAAGAAAAGAAAAATTCAGTTTGTGTATGTGGGCCTCCCTATCACGTGTAAAACGATATGTATAACATGCAAGGATGCGTAATGTAATCGCACAAAATGGCCTTAAACGAGGGAAAAACCTTAAAACTTTTAAGCAAAAAAGGAAAATCGCCAAGGCTGTGTAAAGCTTATCTTTTGACCAAAAAAATCTGTCCCAATTAGTTTTTTTAAAAATATTTGTGAAGAATGCGATACAAGTGTGCATGTGCCACAAGTGCCTTTGCAAGTTTTCGTGTTAGTGAATGTCTCTCTTTTTTCCCCAAGTTGTTTATTGTAAGGAAAATATCTTTTTCAAGCTTCTCGGTCGATTGCAAACAAGAGATATAAATAGTAGGTCACCACATCGGTTTACGTGGCGATGACAATTTTTGTTCCTGGTAACAAAAAAAGAGCAAGAAATCTTCCGTTCGCGTATATGGGCGTGCATATTTCGTGTAACATGATGCACAGTAGGATGCATAATGCAATGGCACGAAGTGGCCTCGAAACCAAATTCCTCAGGAGACGTTTCATGAGAAAAGGAAATAGCTCCATTGCTACTATGAATCTGTTGGCTCGAAAAATCTGGTCTAATTTTTTTTATTTTTACATCTGTTAACACGCAGGGGGTTCTACTAAACATTTGCCTCGGCCAGAGGTGAAACGCCATGAGGAAGAGTCGTCTCCGAAGGACGCTCTAACTCCAAAGGAAGGAAAAACTCGTTTTGCAGGTAAAATGAGGACATATCTATGGGTGTGCCCGGTGACCCCCTCCCCCAACCCCATCTTCCTTTCCCCTGCCTTTGTAAAATAAATATGTGTAGATCCAGCAAATGACATGAATAGATGTAATACGTACTACTCGCTATCCCCTCATCTTGATGCTTTGCTGTGATGTCTTTATTTTTGTTGTCAAGCAAGGAGTTCCTAGTGACGAAGATTTTAGAGTGGCCTTACCCAAGCTGCTTATTGTATGGAAAAGAGGTTTTTAGAGCTTTTCGCTCGATCGCAAAGTAGAGATATAAATGGTAGGTCACCAAATCCGTTTACGTGGCGATGACAATTTTTCTTACTGGCTGGAAAAAAAAAGAACAAAAGAAAAAAAGAACAAGAAATCTTCTGGTCGCGTATGTGGGCGTGTATATTTTTGTGTAAAATGTTGCAAAGTAGGGTTGCATAATGCAGTGCACGAATTGGCCTTGAAACAAGTTCATCAGGAGACGTTTTATTAGGAAAGGAAAAAGCTCCATTGCTACAATAAATCTGTTGGCTCAAATAATATATTCTGGTCTAATTATCTTTTCACATTTGTTATCATGCAGGTGGTTCTACTAAACATTTGCCTCCGCCAAAGGTGAAACGCCGTAATGAAGAGTCGTCTCCGAGTGACGCCTTGACTCCAAAGAAAATAGGTAAAATGAGGACATGTCTATGGGCGTGCCCGTTAACCCCCACCCCTCCAACCCCATCTTCCTTCCCCCTGCCTTTGTAAAATAAAAATGCGTGGATCCAGCAAAATGGCATGAATAGATGCAATACGTACTACTCGCTATCCTCTCCTCTTGATACTTCGCTGCAAGGAGTTACCAGCGACGAAGATTTAGAGAGGCTTTCGCAGAAACTCGAAAAATGGAAGACAGTCGGGCGTCATCTCGAAATTGTGGAAGCAAGATTAACGGCGTTTAACAATGAAAATAGGGAATGGTCTGAAAAAATCTGCAAAAAGTTATTACATTAGCAAGAGAGGGAGGGCTCAGCTGCAACATACTCATAAGACACCTAGAATCTCCCGCCTTACCCCTCCCCTCCTTTTAGCCCAACCCCCATTTTATTAACCACACACAACCCAATCGGTCCAACGAAGGGCTAATGTTCGAATTTAAGCTTTAGAAACTCATGGTTACTACAATATTTAAGGTTTTCCCTAATGTTTGTCTTAATAATAATTTCACTTGCCACAGAACAAATCAATATATATTTTTAAGATTTTTGTGTAGCGGAGCAAACAATAGCCTCGATTACCAGCCGCTGTTCGTGAAATGAGCCCACGCTTCTCTCCTTTACGGGACGATCGAAGACTGTACTCGTGAATTAGGGGCAAATCGAACCCCCCAACCTCTCCCTCCCCCCCCCCCCCTAAAAAAAAAAAAAAGAAAAAAGAAAAAAAACACCGTAGTGAGCAGATAGTGAAAATGTGAATATTTACCTTCGGAATTAAAGAGTGAAGCCGTCAAAGTTATAAATTACAGATGGAAAGAATTATTCTCCTTATTGTTCAAAAACCCTTCTCGAGTGATTTTTTTTTTCGATGTGGGAGAAAGAGAATTTTTACCAAGCTACTTGTTTTTTGTCTACAGACTCGTCTGTAACAGAATTTTGGGAATGGTGCCGGAATCAGTTGAGGGCGTTTTACAACACCATGTGTCAAGTGAAAATAACACCATGGGACCCAGACAACACGGTACACATTAATAGCATTTACATACAAGTAACGTTTTTACAAGACCACAGGAAACCTGACGGGACAACGAAAAAAAAGCTGGGAGACAGCAGTGAAGTATTTGAAGGTGACGAAGATCATCCCATCCGTAGACGAATTCTGGTGTATGGAAGACCTGGAATAGGAAAGTCTACTTTCACTCAAAAAGTAGCTGTGGATTGGGCAAATGGCAGAATGAAAATCCTCGAAAAGTTCAGTCTTTTACTGTTAATCAGGTTACGAGACGTTTGTGGTATTTCGGACCTCTGTACCATGTTAAAAACAGCGGAACTGTTGTCTGCTGATGACCCGATAGCAGTCAATAACTTGTGTGAATACGTCCGTCAGAACCAGGAAAAAGTGTTGCTCATTTTGGATGGATATGATGAGTACAGCGGTGGAAAATCATCCCTAATTCACCAGATTTGGAGAGGCAGTCAACTGAGAGACTGTTGTGTAATGATCACAACGCGGCCAGTGAAAGAGGATGAGCTTAGAGTGCCAAGTCACGCTCAGTTTGAACTTAACGGGTTCGATAGCTGGGAACAGAAGATAAAATTTGCAAGAAAGATTCTTCCTGATTTGGAGGACATTAGAGGGCTACTTGAATACCTAGGAAAGCATGACCTCGTGAAGATGGCAGAGATTCCGCTATTGTTGTTGATGTTGTGTCTTCTGTGGATAAAGAAAAAACCTCAATTACCAACATCTCGTGCGGAAATTTACGTAGAATTTATTCAGACTCTGTTGGATCATATGGCTATTAAAGACTCAGACAACGTCGCAACAGATAAAAGCATAGATGAATATCAAGAGGAACTTTCCAAAATAGGAAAACTTGCATTCGATGCTCTTTTGGAGGACTGCCTTCATTTTAACTTCAGTAAATTTCCGCCTGGTGATCTCTTCGAGAAGCTTATTCATGTCGGTTTTTTCCAAGTTTCCAAACTTTCTGCTTTGAACCGTGAGAAGATCGTGTCTTTTCTTCACAAGTCCGTTCAGGAGTTTCTTGCCGCTTGGTTCACCGTTCAACAAGCGAAGGTTAAGAAGAATGAAACCGTCACCTGCTTGTCAGGAATGGATACGTTTGAAAAATCAAGGAAGATGGCTGAAGTTCTAAAATTCGTTTGTGAGTTGTCATCAGAAGCTGCTGGCATTGTTTTTGATCATCTACGTTATGTCGGAGAGAAAGAAGGTCTCACAAATTACAATTTTACTAGGACGCCTTCTGTCGAAGATTTGTCTAGAGCACAAGAAGAGTTCATTGAACTCTGTGTCGATTGTTTGTTTCGTTGTCCAGCCTCAGACAGACTAGCTGTGTATTCTGCATTTCTCTCATGTGTTAACCATGTTGTAATACTTGATAAGAAACACTCGTCTACTGCTGCCAAAACGCACTTCTTCAAAGACACCACCAGTTTTCCGAACTATCTATTTCGAACAAGAATTCAAACACTTCTACTGGAGAGGACTGAAGATGATAATTTCCCTTCCATATCGTTTGACTTGAACACGGTCCTTTTAACGTGCTCTGGAGAAATTAAAGATGTTAAAAAATACGCCGATTTACGCAAGGCGGACTTTTTCCTCAAAAAAAGCGAAATGAGAAACTTTATTTATTTTCGTCGCATAACAAAAACTGATCTTCGTTCTAAACTGTTTCATGAACTGATATCAGCGCCGGTTTGTTCTTCTCAGCCACCTGTGGATAATCTGCGAAATAATGAAGACGACAACATTGCACTGTCTTTGACTGAGGACAGATCTGACCAGACACAACAACATTGTTTGTCACTGGTGAGAGAGGTTGATTTATCCGTGGAAACAGTTGAGGATTTTGTTCTGTTGAAGAACTTGTTTCCCTTATTAACAGCTCCTCGAGATATTGCTATATGTGGGATCGTGGCAGATGCCTGGGAAGGTAATTCGACTGAGAGCGTGATTCACAGAATTAATTTTACTGACAATCTCCACAGTTTAAAACTTCGCAGTATCAATCTAACAGAAAAGTGTTATGCTTTTATTGCTGAGTCACTGCACCACTCTCCAAACTTGCATAAGCTCAGCTTGTCATGGAACCCCTTACACAGCCGTGTGAGTCATTTGGCTGAGAATCTTCATCACGTGCCACAGTTGACTGATTTAGAGTTAATTCATGTACAAATGGGAGAAAAGGAATGTGCTGCACTGGCTGCCTCATTACAGTACTTAAACAAGTTAGAAATACTGAATATAGCATACAATGCACTGAGTCACGGGATTATTGAACTGGCCAAGAACCTGAATAGTGTACCCAATCTGAATGAGCTGAACCTGTCGGATACAAATATGGGTAAAGATGAAGTATCAGCACTGGCTCGTGCACTTAAGGATGTACCAGAGCTGAGCGATCTTGATATGAGTTTCAATGCACTGGGTCACGGGATCATTGAACTGGCCAAGAACCTGAACAGTGTACCCAATCTGACTAAGCTGAAGCTGTCGCCTACAAATATGGGTAAAGATGAAGCATCAGCACTGGCTCGTGCACTTAAGGATGTACCAGAGCTGATCGATCTTGATCTAGGGTGGAATCCACTTGGCAGAGGAGTCAGGGACCTGGTCCAGCATCTCACCAGTGTTCCTGAGCTGAGGCACCTGTTCCTGTTTGGTGTTCAGATGACAAAGACAGAGTATGAAGAGTTGTGTACAGCAGTAAAAGGGAGAGGCATCACTTTGTTCACTGATTACCATGTAAGAGTCTTTTTGTTGTTTCACTCAGTTGTATCTAATCTTTAGTTAGACGTTCCTCAGAATAGCACTAGATATTGTTTCCAGCAAGTTGCTTTTGATAAAATTTATCAGAGTTGTCTGCATGGGAAAGAATGTAGACATCAGGAACAGGCACTGTTTTCGAAATTTTCTATTTCTATTTTGTGACATCAGGAGCAATTGTTGGGGATGGCGGAGACCGTAAACAGCCCATGTTAAGTACTTTAATGGTTCATGTAATGCTTCTTTGACTATGGTTTCCAGAAAAATTTGTCTAAGATTAAATTAACACATAAACAAATTTAGCTTTCAAAATTTTGATATTATTTACAGACAGTAGTTTCCAGTGTAGTGGATGCTTGATTACTGAAACCTAATTGAAAACTTTGGGAGTTTGATTCATTCGAGTTCATTCGATTGGCCTTTGAGTTTTAGCGAAATCTTGTTAGAGAAATCTTCTGTAGCTATTCCTTACATAAGAGAGAGAAAAAAAGATGAATTGTGAGAATTTTCTCGGACCAAACTTCTTTGCGCAATGGTAATTTTTGAATTTTTTAGGCTTGTGTTGTTATTATGGGATGCTTTTATTTGGGTTTGATTATGTGCCCTGAAATTAGTGTGAACCCATACATGCTTTGGATTTGATGACGTTGTTCCCTACAATCGCTTTTATTAACAGGAAGCGTTAACCCAACAAAATAGAAAGAACCAAACAAAAAAGGTTTTTTCTTGTTTAAATCCAAATGCATGTTTTGAAAAGCGAAAATCATGTTGATTCTATTGTCATAAATTTACGTTTTAAAGGTTTGTACTGATGATAGGAAATAATTCACCAAAAGTTGTAGGCGAAATGATTAACATTCAAAAAGAAACTGACACCGTGCTATAATTTACTTGCACTTAAATGGTTTCATTCTTCTTATTTATCAGTTGGATTCTTTTTGTCTTTAGTTGCACTGCTCATGTTGAGTAACTCTGTCAGATGCTCGTAGAGCCCTTGGTCGCCTTTGTCATAGAAGCCTTTTTTATTTTTTTTAGAAAAATTAAAGAACAACATTGTAAAAAGTGAATTTGTCAAAATGACTATTTCAAACCTTACACTCTAAAACCCTTTAAGTGTGTTAAACGAAAATATATGGCTAAACCCTCACCAACATAGAATAAAGAGCAAAGTCCTCCGGGTTTGGTAATAAGGAAAAAAGAGAAAATGGCGAGAAGCAATTGAAAAAAGAAGAGAGGCGGGCATGAAATTTGATGGGTATATATATATTTTTTTTCCGAGGAGGAGGGGGAGGAGGAGACTGTACTCGTATTGCATAAAAAAAGGAAGAAAGATGAAAAAGGAGAGAAAAAAAATCAAGTAAAAGTGTTTAAGAGGGTCACCACTGACGAGCGCTTCGGCTCGTTGTTTCCATTCTGTACCCAAATAAGAGCAAAATTACCACGTCCTGAATAAAATAAAGCGCCTGCACAGACTAATTAAACTAGTGGAGAGAAGAAGCCTTTTTGAGGCGCAGTTTCCATTGACATCTCATTCAGCTGGAAGATCTAGAAAAGACGTTATGTTATGCAACCAGTAAAATTAGTGCTTTACGAATGAAGCATTGCTGTGCGTCATGCGTAAGCGCCCTGCTAGCAAACAAACGAAAAAGAAAAAGAAATCATTTTAAAAGCTTAAACTTCATAGGTGCGACCTGTGACACGCGGCTACTAGTCAAACTCGGCACTGCGCTATAATTTACTCGCTCTTAAATGGTTTCTTTATTCTTATTTATCAGTTGATTTTTTTTCTTCGTTGGTTTCACTGCTCATATTTTGTAACTGTCAGATGATTGTCGGGCCCATCGGTCTTCCGCGTCACATAAGCTCATTTTTGAAGAAAAATTCAAGAACGACATTGTTGATGATGAAGTTGCTCAACTAACTATCGTATGTGTTTGTCTCTGCTTGGTCTCGTGTCAGTGTAAATCCTAAAAAGTGATATATTTTTGAACTTCAATTTGGCACACACCGTGGAGCTGATTCTTTTCACACTTTACGCAGCTTCCCATATTTTTGTGACATCCCTGAACATAAACAATTCTTATTCTTATCGCCATCACCAGAATAAAGGACCTGCCTTCGTTACTCGTTGCTGTCTTGTCTTTCCTGTGGAGTGTGTGCGTTCCTTTTTGCTTCTAGGAATACGGAAATGGTACATCTTCCTTCCAATCTCAAAACTAAGCAAACTAGAAACTACTGTAGCATGAAATAATACGAGGATAGCTAAGGAGGCGTTAGTTCAGCGAGGCAAAAGTGAGAACATTTAAGTTGTTTTGAATTTGTTTTTTTATCATTATTTTTTTTAAGTGTCTTGTATATGATTGAAACAGTATTGTCAGAAAAGTACGGTTTCATTGAGAGGATGCTTCAAGGAAGGTGAAGAAAAACATTAAAGCGAGAACACCGAATCATCAAAAAGAAATATTTAGTGTTGTCTGACTTACAATCGTGTAACAATTATGTTGGTGGAGAAGTTAACTGGAATAAAACTCGTTGCATGTAGTCGTACAAGGTTGGAAAATTATTGAATGATTTGAATGATTTGTATGCGAAAAATAGTTTCGAAGATATTAGACAGTTTTCGTCCCATTAAAAAAAATTAATATTTATTGTAGTTTATGTGTTTGTAAATCTTCATCTCATTTTAATCGTCAGGGACCATTGTTATTTGTTATTTGAAACTGAGATCTTTTCCCTTGCTGTAAAATAAAGTCTTGTAGTCACTTGTAGATATTTGAATTCAAAATAGAATGTTCTCTTTCACTGCTCGCTCTATGGACAAATGTATTTGAATGCGACGAATATTTATCTTGTGTGCTAAAATGTAATTTGAGTGTTGCATAGAATTAATGAAACAGGTGTATTTTTCCAAGCGAAGGAAACTTAATATTCCGATATACGTGGGGAGTTTCAAGGTGCTTTAAATATTTATCTGGTGTGAAAATGCAAGTTGAGAGTTTCACATAATTGGTGCTGTGGTTGATGTTGTGTCCTTTTTTTGTCCTGTGTTAGGTAATTGTAGAAGCAGGTGAAGGGTTGATCTATCGACCTCTTACAAAAGCTGAGCTTAAAAAAAAAGGAGTAAGGTTCAGAAAAGAGCAAGAAGGTGACGACGACGACGACGATAATGATGATGACGACGACGAAGAGGAAGATAGCGATGATTTCGATGATGATGATGAAGCTGACTGAACGCACGGAAGAAAAGGTTCCATGGCAACTGATTTAGCGAGCAGTAAGAAGAATGTTATTTCATAATATATCCCATCAAATATTATTGGTCGCGCGCGGGATTGGTCTAAATGCATCGTGTGACCGAATATCCACTAGCTCAAAACTGCAGAATATCCTTGAATAAACCCTACCTGATATTCCCCGATTTTCAAACTTTTCGTCCATTAGGGTTGTTGTTGGCTTTTGGTTGTTACAGAAGAAAGGACATGTTTTTGTGTTCATACAGTTGTACCAGCGAACACTGAAAAGTGAACATCTTACGTAATAAAAGGTGAACTGTTCGCAAACACTTTCCCCGTGCGTTGCAAAAATAATTCAAGGAAGATAAACACAATAGCCTCCATTTGGCGCAAGAATATTTTCGTATATTTGTCCTTAGATATTATCTGTTGCTCAAAGCTCTCACTTTTCCTCAAGCTTCACTCTCGGAAACTTTTCGCATCTCGGAACGGATAATTTCCGAACAGCAAAAGATACGAAAAACAACGTGCATATATTCGCGCCAAATGGAGACTACTGTTTATTTAGAATTTCGCAAATTTCTGGACGTGCTTACTGTCTCTTACGGCCCTACACCTATATTTCAGCATAACATATGAGAGCAGCGTCGAGTTCAAATTGGAAACTTAGATAATTAACCGTCGGTATTTCCCTTCTCAGATCATGCAAATTTTAGTGATCTCACGTTGTTGTTTTGCAGGGGACTGCTGAGAAATGAACTGAGTTTTAAAACGCACGTGCTGAACCATTTTTCTGCTCATAATTTAGACCTTTAGTTTGTCGTGGTGGTTTGCTGAAGTTCCCAAATTTCTAGTCCCGCGTGAAACGTCTTATACTGTAACCGGAAATGCAAGTTCTTTTCAGCAGTAAATTACCTGGATGTTACACAGTGTTTTCGCCGATCTGAACGCAAAACGAATTTCTTAGGATATTAGAGTAAAATAGTTTAGCATAGATCCCAAACGTGGCTTTTTGACGCGAAGAAAGAAAGACTCCTTTAGTCGTCTGTGCTAGGCTCTCCTTTTTTGGAGACAGTCAAGAAAGGTGCGAGGTGAGACATTGGAGGTCTGGGAAGGAGTGAGAGGAGCTTCCTTTCCTTCCCAAACCCCAATTTTCACTCTCCCAATAATTCGATCTTTTCAAGCAGCTGAGACCCTAGCAGAAGACAAGCTCGATTTATTTAAATGGATTAATTCAAATTAATTAACTCAATTACTTCAAACTAATTAGTTCAATTAATTTTAATAAGCAGACAAGCTTATTTTCTCCTTACGGAAAAAACCGACTTTGAGAAAAGGAACAGATGAATGATTCCTTGAGCTTGGATCAGTTCACAGACAGCATTGTGCTTTCAAGTAGGCTTATTTTTCGATGCTTTACACTGATGATGCTTGAAATTGGAGATGTATGGAAAATCTTTCATTATCAGAAATGTGAAGTCGATAATTGGTGTTACAAGCTTAAATGCTTGTTTGTCTCACTTGTCATTGTAAATAGCAATTTAATTGGTTTATTTTTACCCAACGTTGTGACTTTTTTTAGCCTCACTTTTATTGATTTATTAAAAGGATTTTTGTGAAATATCTTTGTCTCTGTGTAATTAAAGTACAGATAGCATAAGAGCTTGAAAAAGACCCTGTATACGACCTGTATCCTTGTTGCCTGGGCCCCAAAGCACAGTCATTTAAATAGTTTTTCAAAGCTGAACGCACCACGCACAGAACGATATTTTTGCGCAGACATTTTTATTAAAAGACTAGTATGTAGTCTTTAGTTCTATATAGGCAGCCCCTGGATGAGAGGAAAAACAGTTAAATTTTCATGGTTTTGATTTGCTTTTTCTCTTTTTTTTTTGAAAATTTACCTTAGAATCTGTCGGCCTGACTTGTGTAACAATAACGGCTTTCGTGTCCCACCGACCGACCGTTTTCAATATTGTTTTTGATTTTTTGTTTGCATGTTTGTTTCTTTTTCCTCTAACCACTTGTTTATTTCCACAAGCTGCCCGTCGTTCCCTGAGTTATTCTACGCTGTCACTCGATCAGCAGGCATTAAAAGCTAGGCATCTAAGCGTCCTCTCCTTTTTACTGCTGTGATTTAATTCTTTCTAATGTTAAACCTGGCGACGAGAAAAACTCAAAAGGCGGAATAAGGCCGAAATCATTGCAAGCAGTCTCCTTTTTTGTTGTATGTCTCAAGCTCTCCACTGTCTTCTCCATGCCTTCATTTGATTTTTGCATTTGTGCAAGTCGTTCACTGAGTATCTGGCTTTCTTGCATGAAATTTCGTCGGTGTTTTTTAACTTCCATCACTCTCGCCTTTACCATGTTCTCTATTTGTTGCCGTTGGACCGCTGCTTCAGCTTCCATCTGTTCACGGAGTCTCTTTTTTTCTTGCTCCTGTTTTGCCTGCAGCTTTTTTCATTTAATTACCAAACAGGAAAAAGTTCAGGTCAGACAGCTATAGGAGAGTCATGATGAAAAATATTATGGCATCTACTCTTGTTCACCTCTGTGCTAAAATCATCAAATTTCTCAGTTACTCAGAATGAATTTCTGATAAAAATACTGTACAATCTTTCACAAAAAACACCCAATGGGATATATTCTTGCTAGCGTGATTTAAACTAAATATATATTTTAAGGCATTTGAAGGTGAAAGTTATTATGAGGCAATATTCCTATAACAAAGAAATTAAGGAATAATGAATCTAATTTGACACATCACAAAATTACATTGGAATGGAACCAAGAGAAAATAAGCAGACAGAGAAGGCGGCCCCAGCACCAGGACTCGTTCAGACAAGATGTCAGCATTTTGTTTGTTTTTATTTCACCTGCCCTGGTACCAAATCGGATGTTACTCAAAAAACCTAGTTCCCAGGAATGAGTGTGCTCCCGCTTAATTAAAATGCTTACTTTTCTACGTATTTAATTGGATTTCACTATGTTTAATCGCCGTAAAATTCGTGTGTCTGCGCTTTCTGGAATCAAAGATGTGCATGTTTAGCGCTTCCGTCTGAGAAGGCAAAACTCACAAAAAGCAGTCAATGGTCCTCTTTGTTCTTTTATTCTCTTTTTGTGATCTGGACAAATGGAAATCGTCAAATGATAGATTTGACGATGGTAGATTATTTTTGAAGCGTAGAGGGATTTCTTAAGTGATTTTGAAAATGTCGGATCAATGTCAGAATCTGATCAACTGCACACCTACCCCTCCCCTGACCCAACATTAACCTTAACTTGTTATTGTTTGATTGTTGTTGAGTTAGAGGAGGGGTAGGTGTGCAGTTTCTCAGATACTGACATTGACTCAAAATGTCTTACTTCCTTACAGCGCTGACGATTTTCTTGTTGTAAACCTTCGTGTTCCTCCTTAAGAAAGAACGAAATTTAACGTCAGTTTAAGCTTTGTTCAGCAGATGACGAAATTCTATTGCGTGTAAAAAAAAATTTTCCCCTCTCACCAAGAATGAATCATATCCTCGCCATTACATCTGAATTAATCCAGCAATGTTTTTGACAAAGAACAGAAAAAGAAAGCATGAACTTCAATCAGCTTTTGTTCTCTTAATATGAAGTTGATTGAGTTGGAGAAAAAAAGTTGCAATTATTCCATAGATTCTTTTCCGTTCCCTCGAAGAACGGAGCAGAACTTCAAGAAATAAATTTCCATTTCATTTCCCATTCCCTATTTCTTATTCTCCTTCCCTATTCTAAATTCCTCTTTCTCCATTCTTCATCTCCTATTCTCCGTTCCCCATTCATCATTCGCAATTTTTTCCCTTAAAAAGAAATATGATTGATAAGTCGATTAAAATTGCATCATCAGTACCTCAAGTTTTATCTTCTCTTGCTCTTGATAGGCTTTGGCGGCAATTTCTCGACTCAAGTTCTCGTCAAAGTCCTTTAATTGTTTCAGCACGCTCAAGTATTGTTGTATTTCTGTCATAAGTTCCTGTGATAAAAGTAGAACTTTCGCTTACATCGTTGCTTTGTCTGTTGGTTTTATTTGTGGTAACTACCAAGAGATTATAAAGTTATATTCTCTTGTAACTACATGATAGTTACTAAGACCAAGAATCGCAATGTTCTTGTATTAAAGGAATTGAATTCGGTTGGTATTTTCTTTTTGTCCGTGAAACTATTAATGTCATGGAAAAAAAAGGAAGGCACAGATTAGAAACCTTTTTAACTCATTAATTTGTCTCATTTTTGGTCTGAATTTTTAATTTTGATGGTCCTTCTTGATCAGTCAGTAAAGTTAGGTCGTTCTGTTCGGTTCGTTTCTAATGTTAAGGTCGTGAATGAGTCGTTTGTATGGTGCCGGTAGTGGTTGACACCTGTTGAAGAGAGTCTGTTCTAAGTTAGTAAGCCAGCTTTTCAGAGTAAGTCGTTGAAAGTAGTTGGTGCTGTAGGTTTGGCATATAAATTTCGCAGCGTCCCAGTCAGAAGCGTGGTTCGTAAGTCGGTATTGTTCATCAATGTGATTGTTAACATGTGACTGTTAATGTTTACCCTAACAACATCAACAGCGACGATGGAATAGAAATTTCTGAACCGTTGATGCCCTCGATCAAAAAACACAACAACCGGAGAGCCGTAAGATAGCGGACCGCCGTGGGAATGATGCACGACCATCGAGGATCGAAACGCGCTAATCATAGCTGTGAAAAAAAAATAAACAATCACAGCGGAGCATCCTGCTTATTAAGAAGACCCGAAACCAGTCGACCTTATCGACTGATGAAGACTAGCAGTAAGCATTCGCGATTCACATTAGAAGTGACCACATCGTGGGACAAAAGATAATACATTATTATTATTGTACTTTACCACGATGAACAATCACAACCTTTATGTCATTTGTTATTGTTGTTAATTTGCCGGCACGCAACGGTGAACTGGGTTCTAGTGTAGCGCGCGTGGGACCGCGGCTAGGGGGTTTGAAATAGTGACCGGTTAGTTATGCGTGTCATTCTATCGTCAGCCTCGCCGCGTCATCTTGCTTGGTTTAGCTCTCTCTGTTTTTTCCTTCGCCGTGGCTATGGATGAAGCTAAAGTTTCCAGCGTGATTACGAACAGCAACAAAGAGCTCCTCTATCAATTTTTTTTGGTTTACGGGTTTGTTTGTTTCTTACCGTCTTTATGACGCCCTAGATGGGTTCAATGTTCATACCCTTGGTGGGTTCATTCTTGTGCCCCTGATGGGAAGAATAAAGATTTGGATTTCAGGTTGATAGTATTACGAAGCTGTCTTTAGATTATTTAAATGTTCTGGCTGATTATTGACCTTGGATGGGTTCCACATGTCTATGCCGTGAACGCTGTCATTGACGTGCCCCGGATGGACTCTATTATCCTAGTTTTATACCCCTGATGGGCTCAACGTTTCCCTTGCAGTTTGGTTTTTTCTGCGTCATACCTTGGACGGGTATTGACCTCTTTTGTTATCCCCCGGGGGTTCCGTATATGGGTTAGCTCACCAGTGTTCTTACTTTATTGTTTAAGATATCTTCTCCTTTGGATTTTGGTCTTCTGAAAGCTCCGACGACTGTCAGGTCAACCAGCCGAGGCGAAAGCTCAAGCTTACGGTGCTTGCTTTGAGGGCGTCCGGGTCATCGGAAAACTATTTGAGGGCCTTCAGCATATGGGCAGAGTTCGCCAAGGGCGTGTTGGGCGTTCCCACTTTTCCTGTCGGTCCCATGGATTGTGCTCTCTAACTGCAGTTTCTTCTACAGTAATCGGAATAAGTCGGCGTCTGCCATCAACTGCGCTTTGTACGCTTTCAAGTGGCTGCATCAGGTTGCAGGAGTGGATTCTCCTACCCTACACTCCACCGTTATCTCCGCGAAGAAGGGAGCTCTTCGTCTTGTTTGCCAACTAGCCTCTCATAGGAAAGAACCCCTCGAGGTGACCCATCTCAAGCAACTTGCTAAAAGGACTTATTTTGGCAATATTTTGCATTTAAGAAGCTTAGTTATGTTCGTCCTCGCCTTTTCCGGCTTTTTCAGAAGTTCAGAATTATGTCTCATTTGTATTAAGCATGTTCAATTCTTTTCTAGTTACGTTACTATTTTTATTGAGAAAAGCAAAACAGATGAATTAAGAGAAAACCGTGCTGTCGTCATCGCTGAAATCCGTTCGTCTACTTGTCCTTGCTATCTTCTCATGGCGTACATGAGCAAAGCCCATAGAGCCGGGAATTCTGACGACTATCTTTTTCGTCCTATTTCGTCTTCAGAAAATCGTAAGCGTTTAGTTTCGGTTAACAAGCCTATCAGTTACTCTGCGTACAAGGATTCCTTTAAGAAGTCTTTTTCGGATATTGTACCTGACATATCAAGGTTTAATACTCATTCCACGAGATCAGGAGGAGCTACTTTGGCAGCCAATTCAGGCGTCTCGGAGAGAAACACTCAGCGTCACGGTCGCTGAACTTCCGCAGAAGCTAAAAACATCTATATATGTTAAAGACTCGCTATCTAGCAGGCTTGAAGTCTCTAAATCTCTGTCCCTCTGAGCTCAAGCCCTTTCTTCTACTATCTAGCATGGGCCCAGCTGACCGACGCGCCCATGCCTCCAAGCGTTGTTTTGTGTGTTCGGTTGTGTAATGGAGGCAAAATATGTAATTTTTGTAAATTAGAATTGACATAAATTATTATTTTGCCGGCACGCAACGGTGAACTGGGTTCTAGTGTAGCGCGCGTGGGACGGCGGTTAGGGGGTTCGAAAGAGTGACCGGTTAGCTATGCGTATCATTCTACATTCAGCCCCACCGCGTCATCTTGCTTTGTTTAGTTAAGTTTTCACTTATTCTGTTAGCCATAATCTCGTTACCATCCGTGGTGGTCCCTTTCTTTCTTAGCTATTTTATGTAGCATCTCGTTTTCTGCTCATATTCATGTTTTTAGGCTTTATTTTATTAGTTTTGCTTTATAACCCCAAAGGCGACGCCATGGCATAGGTTGGGGTTGCACACGATCCCTATTTTTCCAATAGGGGTTTTTTTTGGGTTTACGTGTCCGGCCGTGGCGCGTTCTTAGAATTACTGTAACAGTGGATTTTTATCACGTGAGTTAATAAAATGTATCATGGGCCTGGCTGACCGACGCGTCCATGCCTCCAAGTGTTGTTTTATGTGTTCGGTTGTGTAGTGGAGGCAAAATTTTACGAAATGTGACTGTTGACATCGCCTTTCCTCGTCGCTCGCTTGTGTTCAGTCAGTTGTGAGGTTTCTGCCAATCTCACCGATGTAGAAGGCGTGGCAGTCGGAGCGACTGATCTTATGAACGGCTCCCTGTCAGTTCCTCGGTTCGTCTTTGTCTGTGGCGTTAGTCAGTAACTGACGTAGTGTAGTAATGGTTTGTAAGCGACGTGGATGCGCGAGATGATTTCAAATATGCCATTTATGTACGGTGTAGTAGGAGGATTGCGTTGTCGTTAGCTTCGGTAGTGGTAGTAAGTCGGTGAGTGTTTCGAAATAATAATGATTTATTCACAGCATATCCACAAAAAAAGATGGGGCTCTTCATCTGTGAATGTCCTACAAAAGTGCTATCTATAAAAATGTAGATGTATTAGACAATAATTAAGAAAATTTTATTACAAAACTACTAAGTTACTGTGAGGCGTGAGTGGCCCAGTGGTCAGAGCGCTGGACTCTGGGTCGGACGGCCCGGGTTCGAGTCCTGGATGGGGCACTACGTTGTGGCCTTAAGCAAGTCGCTTCACTCACCTTGCTTCGTCTTCTCGGATAAGACGTTAAGCCGGAGGTTCCGTCTTCTGCAGGGTTTGGGGTAGGAGACGTTAATTTCCCACGCACGAGATTACTGTGTGATGGATGTCCTCCCCTGGGTTGGGTTGGGTGGATTTTAGTGTTGTAATGCGCACTCGATCATATTATCGCATGTTAGACTGCGCAATATAAGAAATAAACATTATTGTTATTATTATTATTAATCTATACACTTTTGCGGATATTGAATAAATGAATGCAAAAGCGGGCTTGAAGAAGGAAAGGTCTTACAAGGAAGACAAAGCACGCGCTTTCAAAAATGTTTTGCAGAGCCTACAGTCTTCCCTGAAGTTAGAGTAGTTTTTTATTTTGATTAGCAAATCATTAAAGACCATGGCTGAAAAGTGCCTTGAACTGGTGGAACAAGTAACCTTGGCGCTACATCAGAATGAAGATGTCTCAAAGGCTTTACGACTCGAAGATTTTAGCAGGAAGGACAGTTATAAGTATAGAGTGCTTTGAAGACAGTCTTTAAAAGTGAAAAGTCCCTAAGCTCCAGAATAGGTAGCCAACCAAGATTTAAAATAGCGGATAATACTGTTTACGTACGTAGTTTAAAAAAACTAGCGATAGCGAACTAGAGCCTTTGTAGTCTGGCTGTGAGGAAATTCGGTAAAGGATCAAAGCAATATCACAGTAACTGATCTTAGACAAAATCAGTGTTTCTCCCAAATGTTTACGTAATTTGAAGTCACTAAAGTTCCTTTTTTTCCTTAAAATCCTCAGAGTCGCGTAGCAGGATTTAAAAATAGAATTTATATCAAAATTCCCATTTAAGATTTGAGTCGATGTGTACTCCTAAGAGTTTTGCTACATCCAAACGTTCAAGTGGAGTGCCGGAGATCTTAAGAACGAGCTCCAAATTCCCAAGGGAATACACACATGCCACCTGTGAGGAGGAGATTAGCATCGCCTTGGTCTTTTAGAATTGAGGGCCAGGTTCGAGTCATTCGACCAGTCGCCAAGGCTTACTAGGCTTGTATTCATGCCTTCTAACTGATATGAAATCTGCGACGCAATACAGCTGGCGTATGTTATTGTGTCGTTGGCATACTGGAGCTTCTAACTGCAGGTGGAAGGATGCCTTGAAGATCCGCGACGTGGGGATTGAACGACATCGGTCCGAGGATTGAGCCCTGAGGGATTCCAAACTAGGATAGTATAGGTGACGACTTGCGGTCATCGATCTGAACATAGTGTCTCCTGCCGGATAGGTAATTAGCTAACCATTCAAGAACACTCTTTGAAAACAGAGGTGGTACAGCCTGGTTATCATCGCTTTAAAGCAAACAGCGTCAAATGCTTTTGTTTATGCCGGTCCCGGTTGTGGATGGACATCGCCGCAGGCCATTAACAACTAATAAGTCACAATACTTTTGGAATAATACGCGATCCTGGCCTTTCTGCGTTTAGCCTTTGTGTTCTTAGTGTAGCGCACCGAATAATGACGACAATCTATCATCAATAACAAGGATGACAACTGCTCTCTGAAGTATCTGGCTTTACTTCCAATACATCCTAGCGTGAGGTATGCTGGTATTCCACAATACACAGTGTCCAAATGCGACGCAGTAATACGCGACAAACGAGACAATGGATAGCTCCTTGTTAATGCAGCGTTATTATTCTAGATGCAAATCAAGATAGTCTGCGGAAAAAATCGAACGGAGAGTAGAGATACAGAACTCCTGATGTCTCCTTCAATTTCAGGTTGTGAGACTCCAGACCAGACGTAGTCGTGCTCCAGAGATTTAGACACGGGCCAGGATGATCGATAGTACGAGTCGGTGAGGACCATATAAAGGACCCACACTACGTAACTTGTTTTGGCGTGCCCACTCATTATGGATTCATCGTTGATCTCTATGTTGATGTTGAGCATACTAGCTGCGCTCGTCGCTTTGGAGTCCTGATAGTTGTGGCTTTGAGCCGAATGTCGCCGAGGTTGTAGGATAACTCGTCTAGTAATCTGTTTTGTGTCGGATCGTTGTAAACTGTTGTTTGTAATAAGTTGTCTTCACGGCTTACCAGGCAGTCTCTGTTAAACTGTATGTCAGTGTTGTGTCCATTATGGTGGTGGTGAAATGCGTCGATTTCGGCGTGTTGTACGGCGGTAAATGTCTCGTCAACGTAGCATAATCAAAGCGGTATCGTTTGTCGGCAAGTGTAAAGGCCGCGTTTCTCGATGTTTTGCATCACAATTTCTGCTACCACAACGGAAACTGGAGACTCCATAGCTGTACCGTGTAGCTGTTTGTAGTGATTATCGTTGTAATGAAAGCAAGTTGACGCTAGGCAAATCTTTAGTAAGTCCATGATGTCCTCTGTAGGAATCATTGTGTAGCTCAGTGCATTTTGCAAATAAAAACAGTGTGGAAGAGGGGTACGTTTTTTGAAGATATGGTTTTCTTTCTCGTTGAATAATCCAGAGAGATCGCAACAAATTCAGAGACAGAGTAGTAACATTTTCAAAACACGAGACAATGAATGAACTCGTCCGCTGTATTGTTAATGTAAAGGCTTGTCCAAAAATCTTACCACTAGTCCCCCTCCCCCCACCTCATTGTCATCAAGGTCCCCCCAGTTGAGGATAAGCACACACATACTGAGCAGGAAGTTTGATGATGTCCTCATTGGAGGTGTTACGTGATTCGTTTGTCCTTCCTTACATACTCGTCGAAGGAATCCTCTTGTAAATTTTCACTTTGGAAGCGTTAGCGAGTGTACATGCTTTTTCTAGCGTTTCAGTATTGCCAAGTTACATCACATTTTCAGGGTTTGCCAAAAACCATTGAATGTTAAAAGGCAGGGGTTTACGTCGTCAGTATTTCAAACATGATGCGTAATTCGCTTAATGCTTAAGTTCACACCAATCTTTTTCAGCTGTTTTTGCAAATTTCGTGAAACAATGGTAAATTTATTGGTGAAATACAGAGACTTCTATCAACTTCCTCTGAAAATAATGCGTGACAAGTAACGAAAATATGTACATCAGTATTTAAATAGAGAAACTGTTCAGTGTAAATTTTGTTGGGTTGCGCTTCCTTTATTATTGCAGTGTGCCGGGTCTGCTCCTTAAGTTTGCGTTTTATACCCAGTTGCAAGTGCTTTAATTAATTTCTCATATCTTGAAGAGTCAGTGATTATAAACGTGAGACGTAAAAAGCGAGCAGAAAAACGTGACTCTTCCTCTCAAAATTTGAGTGAGCTTATGTATGAGTTTTACTGTCCATCTGCTCCTTGGATTCAATCCGGTACGATACAAGAAAGGCCACCGATTTCCGCCCATTTATTCTATAGAAACTAATCTTTTCATTTCTTGTGCAATGATCTTATTTCTCAAAGTAACTTAAACTTGCGGAGCCATCTTCAATACATGTTGGATGGGATAAGTTGCTCCATAACTTCGAGTAAAGGGTAAGTTGAAATAGCAATCGGTAATAAGAAGAGTCAGCCACTTACATAGTAGTCTATAAATAGACTTGACAAAATAATAGTGAGATCCAGGTATTTTTGTCGGCCCCACAGACTGTGTTGAAATCTTTTTTAATAAGAATTTTTATCGTTTATCGGCCAGCTTTGATTTAAATTTAAGACAACGTTCTTCTTTCTAGGTGGAGTTACGATTATAGTCCTCTATCTAATTTTGGGATACGTAGTCAAATGAAAGAACGAGTGAAATCGGTATGACTGACCAAAGTACATTTATTTTTTCAATCTCGTTCTGTCGCAGAAAGTGCTTAAGACCCAAAGGAAGGTTATAACTAACAAATAAGCTAATGATTTACCAATAAAATCAATGCAAAACTTGTCCTTTTTGGATGAAAATTCTGTAACATAGATGGCTCCTAGGGAGAAGTTGCTTGGCTGCAAGGGACATTTTGAGGTTTCCATATGCTGTGACCATTAAAGTGTGTCGTTTTACAAGGCGAAGAGAACTCACGCGATTACATTTTACTAGCAAATGGAAAGGCCCTTATTCTCTGAACGCGTTTTTATTCACTTTAATCATAAAAACCTCGATTATACACAATCCCCTGTAATTGTACTCGTGTTGCTTGAATAATTTTCGTTCTCTTACCGTAAGGTAGCCCCGCTTGATACGTTTTACCCAATAGAATAGTTTAGACGTTTATGCATGTTTTGTATACTAACTGATTTGAGATACATATACTACAACAGCATGCGGAGGTGAACCTCATCTCTGGTACAGTGGGCAGATCTTGATGATTGCCAAAACGGAAATAACTTTATGGAATCTCACTCGTTTCCTGCCTTGTGTGCTCATAAAATTTGTCAGTAAAGTTGAATCCGCTAGACTCAAGTTCCGTGACTCAGTACCATAATTTGTCACGCAACATTCAACATGTCCTCAAAGAGGCACGGAATGTTTTTACTCCAGAATTTCACTGAACATTTCCCTTTCTTTTTGTGGCATAAAGGTCATCTATAATATGTTGAGCCAAACTATTACCACTACAAGGAGTGATCAATAACAAGGAAACATATTTTAAAAACATTCAGCACTTCCGGCTTGCGGCTTATCACGTGACTGGCAAGCTTGAGTGGCCGTGGAATGCAGAGTTCCCTCGTGAAATCAACTGAGTGATTGAGTGAAGTTAACATTTTGGCGAAAGAATCCTTGCGTTTCCTCCTTTCAGCTCGGCTCTGAACTTGTAAAACAGTTCGTTATGTAAATTTCATTTAACCAAGTTGAAGTTGTACAACAGCTGTGGCTCAGTTTCATCAAACACGAACATGTGCAATTGTGGAGTAACGGTGAAATGGAGGTAAGGTTGTAGTCAGCTAACTCAAGCGAGAATGCATCTATTAGATGGTTTTACTGGATGCTCAAGATTTCTAACTCATGAACGCTTGAGAAAATGTAATATTGCACGTTTCATTGTGGCTTAAGTGTTTTTTGTAAATTGGTATTTACAGTAGTTGTTTACGTACATAAAAGATCAGCAACCTTCAATGCGTCATCACGAAAGAGAAAGTTGCCTATGTCATCATGTACCTGTTTATCTATAGGGAGCCTTGCGCATGAATTCTTTGTTTTTCCAGTATCTCATTGTTGTCTGGTTGTTCGTTTGTTTTATTTCAATTACTTGAGACTGTTCTTTTAAAATCGATGAACTTTGAATTCATCGGTAACTGATTGAACACAGTGGATCAACTTCAACGTAGTGAGTATCGTTTAATCGACATCAGTTTACAAATTAAAGCTAAATTCACCACATTTAAAAGCATCTCGGCCAGGAGAAATAGTCTTTATACAAGTAAACCGAAATATTAAAGCCAAGACAACCGATATGAAACACTACTTAAACCTGATTCAAACTTTGTACGCTGTAAATTACCATTAGGGAATCGCGCCCGTTGAAAAACGTCGCACGGGAAAATGCAAATAAGCTAGAAAAGGGAAAAAGAGCATGCATAACTTCACACAAGCCTGTCAATCTGACTGTCAATCATGTAATCCTCCGTGTATGCCGTGTTCCCAAGTATTGTTTCTTGCTCAGACAACTGAAACGTAGCGCTATTCATCGATGAAGAATAGAAGTAATTAATAGCGTTATCTTGATTAGTTCAAATTGTTTAAAAATCGGTCAGATGTAAAATTAAATTACCCTTCAAATGTCGAGTTTTTAATTTGTTTTAAGACTGAAATGTGGCAGATTTATGAGGTTTGACCATCAAGTTCGCCATGAAAGCAAAATAACATTACAGGAATATTTCTTTTTAGCCAGCTATTGCTCTCAGTTTCAGATAATACGTTGGCAGTCTATTTACTTTTCAAAAAGCTTAAGTATACCTTGTAAATTTCCACTCCACGTAAGTACACGCTCAGTTCCAACTCAGCTTTACCAGCATTTCATCTCTTTCAAACAATACTAATTGCTCTAATTGTATCCCCATTGCCTCTAAAGGACGCAAAGTGAAATTTTACAAATCCCGTTTAGGAATTTGTCAATTCAGATCTTAAGAGACTGATGCTGGTGGTGAGCTTTTGCAACCTCATTCCCAAATCATTACACCCACAGAGCATCATTGGTACCCCACTTTTCCAGGGTGACACTTTTCAATGGGCACGATTTTGTAATGATTTGTTGATGTTAGTTTCTTAGAGGTGTGTTAATGTGACAAGCATTTATGATCACGACTTTGCCCAGTTTCCTTTCCTAACAGTTTATGAATTGTTAACTGTCAGTCACTTTAGTATTGACTTAGATTGAAACTTCTTTTTCTTAATGTTGATTTTGATATCTTGAATTTGCCATTTTGACAATAGTTTGATATAATTTATTTTTCAAATATCACTGCTATGACACTGTTGGGTATATACTGATGAGTAGCACAATCGCCATGCCTATAGGGGGTTGACTGCAAACTTTCATTGATTTCTTCTGTTTTACATTATTTTTCATTAAGGCCAAATCTTTTCTTAGAGGTATGGTTGTTCATGTTGATTAGTGTAAAAGCATAAAATCAGAAAACGCATTATTAATTATTAAAACCGTCGAAAATACCTGGGAAAGATGAAAATCGAGCCAATTTTGGTTGTAATACGTAACACAATCTCAGTGGTAAAAATTTTTGAAATACATAATTTTCAGTAAAAAGAGAGCTCGTTTTTTAGCAAACAAATTACACCTAATGATAATGCACAATAAACACTACATTTGAGCAAAACTTTAACATTTCAAGTTTATTAAAACACATAGAAAGGATTCATCATTCCTGAATATCCTTTGTGTAACGCTGGGTTTCAGAATTTGGAAGTACACCAAGTTGTTGTCCACAGATTGACTAAACTGGAATCATGTGGGAACGAAAACACATCAACCAAATGCTCATACTTGGTGTTCTAAAATAGTGAAAAATCAGTCTAAAGGATTGACCATAAACAGAGAAATATCGGTAAAAAACAGTCACCAAAAGCACTATGAGATCTGCTGTTTGCTCTGCCATTTTCGCTTTCATCTTTTCATCTCCATGTTGAAAACAGCTTGGTGACCTTTCCAGTTTTGCGGGTTTCTGCGACATTATCAAAGGTTGCAGGGTGTTCAAGGTCAATAGTTTTTCTGATATTGAGCAATTTGCAAATATCGCTTCAAGTGCGCTGGAAAAGAGGTATGGCTAACGAAAATGAAGAAAAGCTTTCGAGGATCAAAGATGGAGGATGAAAAAGCAGGAAAGGAATAGGCTAAAGAATCTAAATTATAATGAAAAGAATTGCAAAAAGAGAATTGAATTTGCAAGAGAAAAATGGCAATGTGATCTTCAAGTTGTAAAAAGAGACAGAAAGTCAGTTTTTATAGTGTCAATTGATCTCAGTGAGGAGATACTAGCCTCCATGTAGTACAAAATGGTATTATTTTTACTTTTTACTGTGTCAGTGAACTCGAAATTGATTATTTGTGAAAAAGACCACACCCACAAAGGATTATTGGTAAATACAAATTTGAATCAAATGCGACAAAAATGAAATAGTTTGAAATAAATCAGTTGTAATAGTAAATGTGAGTTTAAAACAGACCTAAAGAAGTGATTTTGTCCCAAACTAGCAACTTTCACATTTTCCATACATGTTACAGAAGTTGTTATGGTGATTGTGCCACTCATCACAGTTAAGTTTGAATCCTTTAATGGTGAGATAACTCCACCTGTAGTTCTAATTAACTCTCAGTGGCTTCACTTCAAACAGCTTTGCTTTGCCCAATTTTTGTTAAAATTTCTTGTTCATTCTACATCAAATGCAAGGGAGCATAACTTGTTACTTTATCACTTCTATCAGTCTCTTACCTCTGTGTGGTGTTTATTTTATTTGAATTTACTGCTTTAATGATTTTGATTTTATATGTGGACTTGAAAGTTTGTCAGAGTAAAGATCAGTATTATTTCCAGTGCCTAGAAGCTTCTTGTTACTAATCTGAGCTACTTTGAAATGCTCTCTTGCTTCTTTTTGTATTTCAGTGTTAACCCTTTAATCCCTAAGAGTGACCAGCATCTAATTTCTCCTTTCAGTATCATCCCTGAATCCAACATTAAGGTCATGAGAATAAAGGAAGTGATAATAAATTGAAAAACATCTTGATTGTTAAACAAATTCCCCTTGCTAGGACATCAGGGATTGTAAAGAGAACAGTATGGAGAATATGCATACTGATGTCAGGGTGTAAAGGGTTAAATCAGGGTCTAGAATTAACTTTTTTATATGGGCGCCAAGTGACAATTAAACAATTGAATTCAGTCACCATTTGAAACAAATTATTTGGTTGATACAATGTAAGACTTAATGCTTCCTAAAAAATGTTCTCTTCAATTGCAAGAGAAAAAGTTTCAAAGACCTTAATACCTACCTGAAAACCAGTGTTAGAAGTTGAAGCAATACATTGTGGATTCATTTCTGCATTTCTGAGTGCTGGTTTACATGAAGAATACTGAGAAAACCTTAAATAGACTAAATTTATGACTAATTACTAAAATTAACATTCTAGTGCTAAACAGTCAGTTTCAGTAGCATTGACAGTGTACAATTCAGTTTATCGTATAAATAATGATAATTGATCCATATGTGTTTGACTTCCTTGCAGCTGAGTTCCAGAATATTTTGAATTGGGGTTAAGTTCCATTCCAACAGCTGCAGGTGTTCTGATTCTTCACTGACTGAACAGCCAGAACTTACAGTGATTTTGGCACAGAACAGCTATTTTTCCAGCAGCTGGTTGAATTTTTTTTCTGTCCACCAGATTAATCACTTCCCAGTAGCTGGTTGTGAATGCAACCTGCCACACAATCTACTGGGTCAGTGGTTTATCTGGTGGATGGTATTGTTGATTCAATCCAGCAACAGCAAGTACCTGAGAGTTTAATTCAACTACTGCTACCACCTCACAGGAGAAGCAACTTGAAAAGTGAGTGTTTATCTTGTATGTATAATATTGACATCTAGATATAAATTTATGTATAAAAAAATAAAGATAAAAATAATAATAAAGATAAAAATTATAATAATGATAATAATAATAATAATAATGATAATAATAATAATGATAATAATAATAATAATAATAATAATGATGATGATGATACTGATGATAATAGATAGACCTTCTGCTAGCAATAGAGCTTCAGTAGTCTGCAACAGAGTGCATCAACTGATAACCACAACTACTTGACTTGAGCTCCATTACACAGTGCATGTACATGTGTAAGGATACATTGTACACCAGTATGATGGTTAACATTCTCAACTTTTTGTGTGATAACATCATATTCAATTTTATATGTAAACAAGAATTAGCATGACACAGCATAGTAAGGTAAGAATGTTCAGGAATATAAGTACATCACAGACAATTTACAAAGTCAAAACAAAACTAAGCTTACACGTACTTGGATTTTGTTCCACTCATTTTGAGGTGGCTAATGAAAGAGTTGCCAGTAATCAGATAGTTGTGTTCGCACAAAGATTTCTGGAATTGCCTTAGGGCAAAGAAGAAATATTAGTGATGAGGAACATGAGGATTAATCCCTAGGTCAAAATTTATACCTACTCATTGTTGATGATGAAATGGTTCAGATTTAAACTGATTTTCAATGCTAATCATTCTCAACAATCACGACAAATAAGCATTGTAGGTGTTTTATTAACTTTAATATATCATAATCAATAATATTATGCTCAAGTAAACCATTTCAATCTCCTGCTGACTTGATTGAGGTAGCTGTTTTTGTAGCACTCTTTTGTATTACCAAGCCATTAAAAAAAGCTAGAAGTAGCCTTACTACTAGTAAACAGAACTTCATTCTTTTATTTCAGAGCAATTTATGACTGATTTTTCACAATTTTGAACCCATTAAGTGATGTCAATTTCACACTAAAACTTAAACATACATGCATGGAGCAAAGTTTACTGGTGGGTTTTAAGATAGCTTGGATGTTCTCCAGGCTTGATCTGTTTCTAATGCTTTTTATAATCTTCCATAATTAGTCAGTTGGCCTCTGAGCTACAATCTGTTTGCATAGTTTTGCTGGCCACTCACAGCTCTCACCTTCCCTTAGCTGAGGGTCCACCAGGTGTTTGGTATGATCACTGTCTGCTCCTGAGTATATGGGATATATATATAGCTCATCATCTGATTTGGAGTCGTCAACTTGATTGAAAGCCCTGGCAGATTTCTTTGACACAGTTCCTTGTTAAAAATTTCCCTTGTGATCTTATCTCCTCCATTACTGACAAGGGATGTGCATATTGTAACAAATAATTCTTTTTGCAACACTTGATTGCTGCATTTTTTCCAGAGGCAGGAAATTGATGTGCATTGTTTCATGGGATTTCCACAGTCTCAGCATTGGTACCTTTTGCATAGTGTCAGATTTCTTTTTTCCATTCTGGACTGCACTTAAGGTGTTTCTACAGTTCCCTATGTCCCTCAGCTCAATGGTGTATATTTTTCCAGCTCTGGTTCTATCAGTTGCCTCATCAAGTGTTAATGCTTTGATTCACTTCCTAACTTCACAGCTCTTTATTCCTGTTACCAATATGCAGAAGATCAGTTCATTGTTTAATACACATTAAGCAACCAGATGCCAATTTTTGTTGCCTGTTTTTGGTGTCAATTTTCCCATCTTCATGTTTGACACTGTGAAATAAGCAGTGCTCAACAATGGAAACTGTTGGGTTCTATGTGATTCCCAACTAATAAATTTTTAGCTTTTTGGTAGGTTTCCTTTTTCACAGCACTGTTCTGAGAATTATTTGTTAAACTTTTTTTCAAGTTCTCTCTTTCAAAAAGGTCTAATCCTCCACCTGATTACCTTTCAGACTGATTTGAACAGGTGTAATGACTTGCTGATTAAAGCCTGTCATATGCATAGGCTGTGGGAATAATTCTACACACACTATACTGTTTACTTTTCATTAATCAAAAATAAATTAGTATCAGTGGCTAATTAAAGACCATCATATGCTTGGGTGGCAGAAATGGTTAAAGCTACACACACTGTCCTGTCTCCTTTGTCACTTATCAAAAATGAATCAGTATCAGTAGTTGGCTAAGGACCGTCACAGAGTTCGACACTCAAGCTGGAATTGTGCTACACACTATTCTGTTTCCTTTGTTGCTCATGGTAAATAAATCAGTGTCGCCATCCAAACACATTAAAAAAAAAATTTAAATTATCACTTGGTGCTTTGATAAGAATATATTGTTTCAAAAAGTGTGAAACATAACTGGCTGCCTTTATAAGAAAAGGATCTTAAACTTAAAAATAAATTTTATGCAACCTCTAAGCATCAGGCTTGAGACAAGAGCTTAGGTTGATATTCTTTATCATATATTTTGATCTGAGTACAGTATAAGCTTAGTTGTACAAACTGCAGATGTGTTCATTTTTATTTGATGTTTGCCACCAGATGTGATTATTCATATCTTCCAGGGATTTTACATTTATATGGTACAAGGTCATACAAAAACACAAACCCATTGTGATCGATCTTGTATTTTTCAGTTATTATGACTGATGATTTTTAAATGATTGTCTTTGTAGATTTCTGCAGTGAAGCAGATTGTCTTTAATAGAATTATATTCTGAAATAAATTAACCTTAACTTCTACAGTTGCATCAATTAAACATTGATTAAATGGGCAGGACTTGAGTCTAGTTATTGTGTCCAAGCTTAAATATGGTGAATTCAATCAAATTAAACTCTAGTTTTTATATGTTTCTGTATTGCTTTTATTTTCAGAAGCTGATTGGCAATATGTCAGAAACTGCAAAAAGTGATGAGAGCAGTCCAAAGAACATTTATGGTGACCCACCAAAGATCAATATTAGTCTTCCAGAGATAAGTGAACTAACCCAGAATTCTAAACCTTGGAAGGATGTTCAACTCCCAATTGACATTTTGTTGTTAACAGTGAAGGACTGTGAGTTCTTAAGTTGTTACTATTACATTAATGATCCATTTAGAAGCTATTTCAAAGGGCTTGGTCCTGTATACTTTGGAAGCATTGGTGAAGATCAAGATGTTAAACTGAATGTTGCTTTGATGAAATGCTCAGAGGGCTCTAAAATTCCTGGTGGTGCTTTGACTGTTGTAAAGAATGCTGTCATTCAGCTGAGGCCAAAAGCTGTCTTTACTGTGGGCCACTGTAGTGGTATGAATCAGGAATCAACAAAGCTGGGGGATGTGGTTGTTTCAGAAAAGCTCACAACCTATTCCTATCAGAAAATTACAAAGGATGGAAAGAAATTTTGTGGTTTAACAACTCCTGTAAGCAGGGACATTGCTGCTCTCATTCAATATGCAGCTTATGGTTGGAATCCACCCCTAGAAAATCCTCAAGAAAGGAAAGTTGAAGTCCACTGTGGTGAGGTTTTGAGTGGTTGTGAGCTCGTACAAGCTGAGTGGCGACGAGATGAACTAGTGAAGTCATATCCTGGAGCAATTGCAATTGAGACAGAAGGAGAGGGTAAGATCTCTTTTTCCTTTGAAGTAACTGTTACTGTAAAATCTACTTAAAGAGATATTTGGATATGTTTGTATCCTGGGAGAGAAAATTGATACTTATATGATATCAGTTGTGGTCGGTAAGTTTTCCTACCAGTGTCAAGGGATGCACTGGCTTGACTGTGTGAACATATGGAACTTCAGATCAAGAGGTCTGGGTTCAAGTCCTGGGCTGAAGTCATTGTGTTGTAGTCTGGACTGGGAGGCTTTACTCTCACAGTGTGTCTCCACACCCAGGAGTATAGATGGCTACTGATGAACTGACCAGTATTTCATATACATGTGGAGGGAGTGAGAGTACAGTCTTAGTGGCTGAATGGTATGGAACCTGGGAGAAGCTGCAGGGACTAGCTCTGCACCTATTATATGTAAGGTGACTTCCCAAAATAGATCTCTAGTTCCTTGAAAATCTTTGATAACAATTTGGTAACAATGGAAGAGGTTAAAATCAATAGATTTTGGAGCAAATTTGTTATTTATTCATAATAGCTTGTTATTGTATGTCTCAGGAGTTTTCAGTGCAGCGCATGAACTGAAAATGGAGTGGGTTGTCGTCAAGGGTATTTCAGGATATGCAGATGGAACTGAAGAGAAAGAAAACTGGCAAACATTTGCAAGTGTAACAGCAGCTTCTCTTGTTGCCAGCATTCTAAACCAATGCAATATTTTTGAAGATTGGCCACATTACAAAGGTAAACAGATCAACTTTTATTTTTTTTAGGGCTATAGTATATTTGCTTGCAGTCACAAGCTGGTCTTGTATGCCGTTTAGTTTTGTGTTCTATAAATGTGCTGGAACCGAATTACCAAAACTAAATAAAAAACATGATTAATGACCTATGATTATGCACTGACCAATCATAACAGCTCTTGGATCAGAAATGTTACATGCTTGTTAGCAATTTCACAGACTCTGCTTATGTTTGGGATGCTCTCAAGCTTTTGATAGCATTTTCCCTCTGAGAAGAAGACCACTGATCCCCCAATGATACACCTGCTTTTGCTTTCATTTCGGCCTTCTATGCAGCATCCCTACTGGAATTTCGACCTGCATTAATATCCTTTAGAGTATAGCCAACTTACGCACTATTTAACGCTGGTAATAAATCACTAATCTTGCAATTCAATAAAAATAAAATTACCTACATGTACAAGTATAGTGCCTAAATTCTCAGACACAATGCTTTTTGGCCACTGTATCTTTTATGTACGTTTTTGACAGTGCCACGAAACTGGAAAAGTGTCGCTTCATTTGTCGGTAGCCAAATCAAAGCGAAGGAAGATCATTTGATGCGTTTGTATATTGTCCTACAGTTTTCTGGTAGCGCAAAATTCACTCACTTCTTAACTGCCAATCGTAAGAGTGAGGTTGCCAGTATTTCCTCCTACTTTTTAGGCTTTTGTATCCATTGATCGTAAGAAACGAACTGCTGAGTTTTATTTCATCAGAAAAATTTTTCGATGAATAGCCAATAGTCAATATCGGTTTGCTGGAAAGCAACTTGCCCACCTACAAGAATGCAAAGTTACAGGAAGTACCGTTGCAAACTTCCTATTTTAACGACTATGTCTTTCTACACTGGCTGTTTCTTTTACAGAAAGGATAGTTTTTTCCAAGTATTTTGCTCGAATTTTTAAAAGACGTACAAATGATAGGTCACCAAACAAAAAAAAAACAAAAAAATTCAGTTTGTGTATGTAGGCCTCCCTATCAAGTGTTAAACGATGTATATAACATGTAGGGATACGTAATGCAATCGCACGAAATTGTACTAAACGAGGGAAAAACCTTAAAACTTTTAAGCGGAAAAAGCAAATCGTCAAGGCTGTGTACAAGCCTATCTATTGACCGAAAAAATATATCCCGATTAGTTTTTTTAACATTTATTAAGAATACGATACAAGTGTGCATGTGCTTCAAGTACCCCTGCAAGTTTTCATTGCTAATGAATGTCTCTTTTTTTTTCCCCCAAGTTGCCAATTGTATGGAAAATATTTGTTTCAAGTTTCTCGCGTGACTGCAAACAAGAGATATAAATGGTAGATCACCAAATCCGTTTACGTGGTGATGACAATTTTTCTTCCTGGCAGAAAAAAAAGAACAATAAATCTTCCGTTCACGTATTTGGGCGTGCATATTTCGTGTAAAATGATGCACAGTAGGGACGCATAATGCAATGGCACGAAGTGGCCTCGAAACAAATTGCTCAGGAGATGTTTCATGAGGAAAGGAAATAGCTCTAATGCTACAATGAACCTGTTGGCTCAAAATATCTGGTCCAATGTTTTTTTTCTACATTTGTTATCATGCAGGTGATTCTACTAAACATTTGCCTCGGCCAGAGGCGAAACGCCGTAGGGAAGAGTCGTCTTCGAATGACACCTTAACTCCGAAGAAAGGAAAAACTTGTCTGGCAGGTAGAATGAGGGTATATCTATAAGCGTACCTGGTAACCCCCACCGCCCAACCCCATCTTCCTTCCCCCTGCCTTTGTAAAATAAAAATGTGTGGATCCAGCAAAATGGCATGAATAGTTGCAATACGTACTACTCGCTATCCCCTCATGTTGATGCTTTGCTGTGATGTCTTTATGTTTGTAGTCAAGCAAGGAGTTTTCAGTGACGAAAATTTAGAGTGGCTTTACCCAAGTTGCCTATTGTATATGGAAAAGATTTTTTTAAAGCTTTCCGCTCGATCGCAGAGTAGAGATATAAATGGTATGTCACCAAATCCGTTTACGTGGCGATGACAGTTTTCGTTACTAGCTGGAAAAAAAAACAAGAAATCCTCTGTTCTCGTATGTAGGCGTGGATCTTTTTGTGTTAAATTGTGCTCAGTAGGGTTGCATAATGCTATGGCACGAATTGGCCTTGAAACAAATTCATCAGGAGACGTTTTATAAGAAAAGGAAAAAGCTCCATTGCTACAATAAATCTTTCGGCTCAAATAATATTTTCTGGTCTAATTATTTTTTTGCATTTGTTATCATGCAGGTTGTTCTACTAAGCACTTTCTTCGGCCAAAGATGAAACGCTGTCATGAGGAGTTGTCTCCGAGTGATGCCTCAACTCCAATGGAAAGAGGTAAAGTGAGGACATATCTATGGGCGTGCCTGTTAACCCCCACCTCCCACCCCATCTTCCTTCCCTCCTGCCTTTGTAAAATAAAAATGCGTGGATCCAGCAAAATGGTATGAATGGTTGCGATGCGTACAACTCGCTATTCCCTCATCTTGATGCTTTGTTGTGATGTCTTTATTTTTGTAGTCAAGCAAGGAGTTCCCAGTGACGAAGATTTAGAGAGGCTTTCGCAGAAACTCGATAACTGGAAGACAGTCGGGCGTCGTCTTGAAATTGAGGAGGCAAGATTAACGGCGTTTGACAAAGAAAATAGTGAATGGTCTGAAAAAATCTACAAAACGTTATTACACTGGAAAGAGAGGAATGGCTCAGCTGCAACATACATGGTCCTACATGATGCATTGTGTCATTCATTGGTTAATCGCAAAGATTTAGCCAAGCAATTTATCACTGGTAATATATCACTAATCTTGCAATTCAATAAAAATAAAATTACCTACAAGTATAGTGGCAAATTCTCAGACACCATGCTTTTTGGCCACTGTATCTTTTATGTACGTTTTTGACAGTGCCTCGAAACTGGAAAAGTGTCGCTTCATTTGTCGGTAATCAAATCAAAGCGAAGGAAGATCATTTGATGCGTTTGTATATTTCCATGTAGTTTTCTGGTAGCGCAAAATTCACTCACTACTTGACTGCCAACCGTAAGCGTAAGGTTGCCAGTATTTACTCCCACTTTTTAGGCTTTGGTACCCATTGATCATAAAAAAAGAACTGGTGAGTTTTATTTCATCAGAGGTAAATTTTTCGACGAATAGCTAAGTCAATAACAGTTTGCTGGAAATCAACTTGCCCACCAACTTCCTATTTTAACGACTGTCTTTCTACACTGGCTGTTTCTTTTACAAAAAGGATAGTTTTTTCCAAGTATTTTGCTCGAATTTTGAAAAGACAAGTTAATGATAGGTCACCAAACTAAAAAAATCTTCTGTTCGCGTATGTTGGCGTGCATATTTCGTGTAAAATGATGCACATGACACAAAGTGGCCTTGAAACAAATTCCTCAGGAGACGTGGCATGAGGAAAGGAAATAGTTCCATTGCTACAAGGAATCTGCTGGCTCAAGAAAATCTGGTCTAATTTTTTTTTTTTGGCATTTGTTGTCATTTAGGTGATTCTACCAAACATTTGCGTCGGCCAAACGTGAAACGCCATGATGAAGAGTCGTCTCCGAATGATGCCTTAACTCCGAAGAAAGGAAAAACTCGTGTCGCAGGTAAATTGAGGAGATATCTATGGGCGTGCCCGTTAACCCCCTCACCCCATCTTCCTTCCCCCTGCCTTTGTAAAATAAAAATGCATGGGTCCAACAAAATGGCATGAACATGCATTACGTATTACTCGCTATCGTCTCATCTTGATGCTTTGCCGTGATGTCTTTATGTTTGTAGTCAAGCAAGGAGTTCCTAGTGACAAAGATTTAGAGTGGCTTTACCCAAGCTGCTTATTGTATGGAAAAGATTTTTTTAGAGCTTTTCGCTCGATTGCAAAATAGAGATATAAATGGTATGTCACCAAATCCGTTTACGTGGTGATGACAATTTTTCTTGGTGGCTAGAAAAAAAAAAAAAAGAACATGACATCTTCTGTTCGCGTATGTGGATGTGCATTTTTCGTGCCCAATGATGCACAGAAGGGATGCATAATGCAATGGCACAAATTGGCCACAATAAATCTGTTGGCTCAAATAAAATGTTCTGTTCTAATTATTTTTTTACATTCGTTATCATACAGGTGGTTCTACTAAACATTCGCCTAGGCCAAAGGTGAAAGGCCGTGATGAAGAGTCGTCTCCGAGTGACGCCTCAATCCCAAAGGAAAGAGGTAAAATGAGGACATGTCTATGGGCGTGCCCGCTAACCCCCACCCCCCGACCCCATCATCCTTCACCCTGCCTTTGTAAAATAAATATGCGTGGATCCAGTAAAATGGCATGAATAGATGCAATACGTACTACTCGCTATCCCCTCATCTTGATGCTTTGCTGTGATGTCTTTATTTTTGTTGTCAAGCAAGGAGTTCCTAGTAACGATGATTTAGAGTGGCCTTACCCAAGTTGCTTATTGTATGGAAAAGTGTTTTTTAAAGCTTTTCGCTCGATCGCAAAGTTGAGATATAAATGGTAGGTCACCAAATCCGTTTACACGGCGATGACAATTTTTCTTACTGGCTGGAAAAAAAACAAAAAGAAAAAAAAAAGAAATCTTCTAGTCGCGTATGTGGGCGTGTATATTTTTGTGTCAAATGATGCAAAGTAGGGTCGCATAATGCAGTGGTACAAATTGGCCTTGAAACAAATTCATCAGGAGACGTTTTATTAGGAAAGGAAAAAGCTCCATTGCTACAATAAATCTGTTGGCTCAAATAATATGTTCTGGTCTAATTATCTTTTTACATTTGTTACCATGCAGGTGGTTCTCCTAAACATTTGCCTCCGCCAAAGGTGAAACGCCGTAATGAAGAGTCGTCTCCGAATGACGCCTTGACTCCAAAGAAAATAGGTAAAATGAGGACATGTCTATGGGCGTGCCCGTTAACCCCTCCCCCCCCACCCCATCTTCCTTCCCTCTCCCTTTGTAAAATAAAAATGCGTGGATCCAGAAACATGGCATGAATAGTTGCAATACCTACTACTCACTATCCTCTCCTCTTGATACTTCGCTGCAAGGAGTTACCAGCGACGAAGAGAGGCTTTCGCAGAAACTCGAAAAATGGAAGACAGTTGCGCGTCATCTCGAAATTGTGGAAGCAACATTAACGGCGTTTAACAATGAAAATAGGGACTGGTCTGAAAAAATTTGTAAAAGGTTATTACATTAGGAAAAGAGGGAGGGCTCAGCTGCAACATACTCATAAGACACCTAGAATCTCCCGCCTTACCCCTCCCCTCCTTTTTAGCACAACCTCCATTTTATAAACCACACACAACCCAATCGGTCTTTAGAAACTCATGGTTACTACAATATTTGAGGTTGTCCCTAATGTTTGTCTTAATAATAATTTCACTTGCCACAGAACAAATCAATATATTTTTTTAAGATTTTTGTGTAGCGGAGCAAACAATAGCCTCGATTACCAGCCGCTGTTCGTGAAATGAGCCCACGCTTCTCTCCTTCACGGGACGATCGAAGACTGTACTCGCGAATTAGGGGCAAATCGAACCCCCCCCAACATCTCCCTTCCCGCCCCCCCTAAAAAAAAAAAAGAAAGAAAAAAAAAAAAAAAAAAAACACCGTAGAGATCAGATAGTGAAAATGTGAATATTTACCTTCGGAATTATAGAGTGACGTCGTCAAAGTTACAAATTACAGATGGAAAGAATTATTCTCCTTATTGTTCAAAAACCCTTCTCGAGTGATTTTCTTTTCGATGTGGGAGAAAGAGAATTTTTACCAAACTACTTGTTTTTTGTCTACAGACTCGTCTGTACCAGAATTTTGGGAATGGTGCCGGAATCAGTTGAGGGCGTTTTACAACACCATGTGTCAAGTGAAAATAACACCATGGGACCCAGACAACACGGTACACATTAATAGCATTTACGTACAAGTAACGTTTTTACAAGACCACAGGAAACCTGACGGGACAACGAAAAAAAAGCTGGGAGACAGCAGTGAAGTATTTGAAGGTGACGAAGATCATCCCATCCGTAGACGAATTCTGGTGTATGGAAGACCTGGAATAGGAAAGTCTACTTTCACTCAAAAAGTAGCTGTGGATTGGACAAATGGCAGAAAGAAGATCCTCGAAAAGTTCAATCTTTTACTGTTAATCAGGTTACGAGACGTTTGTGATATTTCGGACCTCTCTACCATGTTAAAAACAGCGGAACTGTTGTCTGCTGATAACCCGATGGCAGTCAATAACTTGTGTGAATATGTACGTCAGAACCAGGAGAAAGTGCTGCTCATTTTGGATGGATATGATGAATACAGCGTTGGAAAATCATCCCTAATTCATGAGATTTGGAGAGGCAGTCAACTGAGAGACTGTTGTGTAATGATCACAACGCGGCCAGTGAAAGAGGATGAGCTTAGAGTGCCAAGTCACGCTCAGTTTGAACTTAACGGGTTCGATAGCTGGGAACAGAAGAAACAGTTTGCAAATCAGATTCTTCCTGATGAGGAAGATGTTGAAGGGCTTCTTGAATACCTAAGAAAGCATGACCTTGTGAAGATGGCAGAGATTCCGCTATTGTTGTTGATGTTGTGTCTTCTGTGGAAGAAGAAAAAACCTCAATTATCAACATCTCGTGCGGAAATTTACGTAGAATTTATTCAGACTCTCTTGGATCATATGGCTATTAAAGACTCAGACAACGTTGCAACAGATAAAAGCATAGATGAATATCAAGAGGAACTTTCCAAAATAGGAAAACTTGCATTCGATGCTCTTTTGGAGGGCTGCCTTCATTTTAACTTCAGTAAATTTCCGCCTGGTGATCTCTTCGAGAAGCTTATTCATGTGGGTTTTTTCCAAGTTTCCAAACGTTCCGCCTTGAATCGTGAGAAGATCGTGTATTTTCTTCACAAGTCCGTTCAGGAGTTTCTCGCCGCCTGGTTCATCGTTCAAGAAGTGAAGGTTAAGAAGAATGAAACTGTCACCTGCCTGTCAGGAATGGATACGTTTGAAAAATCAAAGAAGATGGACGAAGTTCTCAAATTCGTTTGTGAGTTGTCATCAGATGCTGTCGGCATTGTTTTTGATCATCTACACTATCTCGGAAAGACAGAAGGTCTCACAAATTACAATTTCACTAGGACGCCTTCTGTCGAAGATTTGTCTAGAGCACAAAATGAGTTCATTGAACTCTGTGTCGATTGTTTGTTCTGTTGTCCAGAGTCAGACAGACTAGCTGTGTATTCTGCATTTCTCTTATGTGTTAACCATGTCGTAATGCTTCATGACAAACATGTGTCTACTGCTGCTGAGAAAAACTTCTTCAAAGGCACCGCCAGTTTTCCAAACTATTTATTTTTTCAATATATAACTAAATATGATGATCGTGAGGGTAACTGTGATGATATTCTATCAATATTGTCTGACTTGAACGCGGTCGTTTTAGCGTGCTCTGGAGAAGTTAAGGATTTTAAAAAATACGCCGATTTACGCGATGCGAACCTTTTCCTCAAAAAAAGCGAAAAAAAAAACTTTATCTATCTACGTCGCATAACAGATGCTGTTTTTTGCTCTAAACGTCTTCCTGAACTGATATCAGCGCCGGTTTGTTCTTCTCAGCCACCTGTGGATAATCTGGGAGAGAATGAGGACAACAACGTTGCACTGTCTCTGACTGAGAACAGATCTGACCAGGCACAACAACATTGTTTGTCACTGGTGAGAGAGGTTCATTTACATGTGAAAACAGTTGAGGATTTTGTTCTGTTAAAGAACTTGTTGCCTTTATTGACAGCTCTTCGAGATATTGTTATATGGGGGAGCGTGACAGCCTTGGAAGGTAATTCGATTGAGAACGCGATTCACAGAATTAATTTTACTGACAATCTCCACAGTTTAAATCTTCGCTTTTTCAATCTAACAGCAAAGTGTGCTGCTTTTATTGCTGAGTCACTGCACCACTCTCCAAACTTGCATGAGCTCTGCTTGTCAGGGAACCCCTTACAAAGCGGTGTGAGTCATTTGGCCAAGAATCTTCATCACACTCCACGGTTGACTATTTTAGAGTTAGATTATGTAGAAATGGGAGAAAAGGAATGTGCTGCACTGGCTGCCTCATTACAGTACTTAAACAAGTTAGAAAGACTGGATATGTCACACAGTGCACTGGGTCATGGGATCATTGAACTGGCCAAGAACCTGAACAGTGTACCCAATCTGACTCAGCTGAAACTGTCGTCTACAAATATGGGTAAAGATGAAGCATCAGCACTGGCTCGTGCACTTAAGGATGTACCAGAGCTGAGAGATCTTAATCTACCATGGAATCCACTTGGCAGAGGAGTCAGGGACCTAGTTCAGCATCTCAGCAGTGTTCCTAAGCTGAAGTACCTGACTCTGTTTTGGGTTCAGATGACAAAGACAGAGTATGAAGAGTTGTGTACAGCAGTAAAAGGGAGAGGCATCACTTTTTACACTGATTACCATGTAAGAGTCTTTTTGTTGTTTCACTCAGTTGTATCTAATCTTTAGTTAGACGTTCCTCAGAATAGCATTAGATATTGTTCCCAGCAAGTTGCTTTTGATAAAATTTATCAGAGTAGTCTGCATGAGAAAGAATGTAGACATCAGGAACAGTCACTGTTTTCGAAATTTTCTATTTCTATTTTGTGACATCAGGAGCAATTGTTGGGGATGGCGGAGACCGTAAACAGCCCATGTTAAGTACTTTAATGGTTCATGTAATGCTTCTTTGACTATGGTTTCCAGAAAAATTTGTCTAAGATTAAATTAAGACATAAACAAATTTAGCGTTCAAAACTTTGATATTATTTACAAACAATAGTTTCCAGTGTAGTGGATGCTTGATTACTGAAACCTTATTGAAAACTTTGGGAGTTTGATTCATTCGAGTTCATTCGATTGGCCTTTGAGTTTTAGCGAAATCTTGTTAGAGAAATCTTCTGTAGCTATGCTTTACATAAGAGAGAGAGAAAAAAAGATGAATTGTGAGAATTTTTCTCGCACCAAACTTCTTTGCGCAATGGTAATTTTTGAATTTTTTAGGCTTGTGTTGTTATTATGGGATGCTTTTATTTGGGTTTGATTATGTGCCCTGAAATTACTGTGAACCCATACATGCTTTGGATTTGATGACGTTGTTCCCTACAATCTGTACCAGCATTCACTCGCTTTTATTAACAGGAAGCGTTAACCCAACAAAATAGAAAGAACCAAACAAAAAAGGTTTTTTCTTGTTTAAATTCAAATGCGTGTTTTGAAAAGCGAAAATCATGTTGATTTTATTGTCATAAATTTACGTTTTAAAGGTTTGTACTGATGATAGGAAATAATTCACCAAAAGTTGTAGGTAAAATGATTAACATCCAAAAAGAAACTGACACGGTGCTATAATTTACTTGCACTTAAATGGTTTCATTCTTCTTATTTATCAGTTGGATTCTTTTTGTCTTTAGCTGCACTGCTCATGTTGAGTAACTCTGTCAGATGCTCGTAGAGCCCTTGGTCGCCTTTGTCATAGAAGCCTTTTTTATTTTTTTTTAGAAAAATTAAAGAACAACTTTATAAAAAGTGAATTTGTCAAAATGACTATTTCAAACCTTACACTCTAAAACCCTTTAAGTGTGTTAAACGAAAATACATGGCTAAACCCTCACCAACATAGAATAAAGAGCAAAGTAGGTTTGGTAATAAGGAAAAAAAGAGAAAATGGCGAGAAGCAATTGAAAAAAGAAGAGAGGCGGGCATGAAATTCGATGGGTATATATATTTTTTTTCCGAGGAGGGAGGGGGAGACTGTGTACTCGTATTGCATAAAAAAAGGAAGAAAGATGAAAAAGGAGAGAAAAAAAAATCAAGTAAAAGTGTTTAAGAGGGTCACCACTGACGAGCGCTTCGGCTCGTTGTTTCCATTCTGTACCCAAATAAGAGCAAAATTACCACGTCCTGAATAAAATAAAGCGCCTGCATAGACTAATTAAACTAGTGGAGAGAAGAAGCCTTTTTGAGGCGCAGTTTCCATTGACATCTCATGCAGCTGAAAGATCTAGAAAAGACGTTATGTTATGCAACCAGTAAAATTAGTGCTTTACGAATGAAGCATTGCTGTGCGTCATGCGTAAGCGCCCTGCTAGTAAACAAACGAAAAAGCAAAACAAATCGTTTTAAAAGCGACCCGTGACACGCGGCCACCAGTCAAACTCGGCACTGCGCTATAATTTACTCGCTCTTAAATGGTTTCCTTATTCTTATTTATCAGTTGATTTTTTTTCTTCGTTGGCTACACTGCTCATATTTTGTAAACTGTCAGATGATTGTAGGGCTCATCGGTCTTCCGCGTCACATAAGCTCATTTTTGAAGAAAAATTCAAGAACGACATTGTTGATGATGAAGTTGCTTAACTAACTATCGTATGTGTTTGTCTCTGCTTGGTCTCGTGTCAGTGTAAATCCTAAAAAGTGATATATTTTTGAACTTCAATTTGGCACACACCGTGGAGCTGATTCTTTGTACACTTCACGCAGCTTCCCATATTTTTGTCACATCCCTGAACATAAACAATTCTTATTCTCATCGCCATCACCAGAATAAAGGACCTGCCTTCGTTACTCGTTGCTGTCTTGTCTTTCCTGTGGAGTGTGGGCGTTCCTTTTTGCTTCTAGGAATACGGAAATGGTACATCTTCCTTCCAATCTCAAAACTAAGCAAACTAGAAACTACTGTAGCATGAAATAATACGAGGATAGCTAAGGAGGCGTTAGTTCAGCGAGGCACAAGTGAGAACATTTAAGTTGTTTTGAATTTGTTTTTTCATCATTATTTTTTTTAAGTGTCTCGTATATGATTGAAACAGTATTGTCAGAAAAGTACGGTTTCATTGAGAGGATGCTTCAAGGAGGGTGAAGAAAAACATTAAAGCGAGAACACCGAATCATCAAAGAGAAATATTTAGAGTTGTCTGACTTACAATCGTGTAACAATTATGTTGGTGGAGAAGTTAACTGGAATAAAACTCGTTGCATGTAGTCGTACAAGGTTAGAAAATTATTGAATGATTTGAATGATTTGTATGCGAAAAATAGTTTCGAAGATATTAGACAGTTTTCGTCCTATTAAAAAAAATTAATATTTATTGTAGTTTATGTGTTTGTAAACCTTCATCTCATTTTAATCGTCAGGGACCATTGTTGTTTGTTATTTGAAACTGAGATCTTTTTCCTTGCTGTAAAATAAAGTCTTGTAGTCACTTGTAGATATTTGAATTCAAAATAGAATGTTCTCTTTCACTTCTCGCTATATGGACAAATGTATTTGAATGCGACGAATATTTATCTTGTGTGCTAAAATGTAATTTGAGTGTTGCATAGAATTAATGAAACAGGTGTATTTTTCCAAGCGAAGGAAACTTAACATTCCGATATTCGTGAGGAGTATCAAGGTGCTTTAAATATTTATCTGGTGTGAAAATGCAAGTTGAGAGTTTCACATAATTGGTACTGTGGTTGATGTTGTGTCCTTTTTTTGTCCTGTGTTAGGTAATTGAAGAAGCAGATGAAGGGTTGATCGATCGACCTCTTACAAAAGCTGAGCTTAAAAAAAGAGGAGTAAGGTTCAGAAAAGAGCAAGAAGGTGACGACGACGACGACGACGACGATAATGATGATGATGACGACGAAGAGGAAGATAGCGATGATTTCGATGATGATGATGATGAAGCAGACTGAGCGCACGGAAGAAAAGGTTCCATGGCAACTGATTTAGCGAGCAATAAGAAGAATGATATTTCAGAATATATTCCATCAAATGTTTTTGCTCGCGCGCGGGATTGGTCTAAATGCATCGTGTGACCGAATATCCACTAGCTCAAAACTGCAGAATATCCTTGAATAAACCCTACCTGATATTCCCCGATTTTCAAACTTTTCGTCCATTAGGGTTGTTGTTGGCCGTTGGTTGTTACAGAAGAAAGGACATGTTTTTGTGTTCATACAGTTGTACCAGCGAACACTGAAAAGTGAACATCTTACGTAATAAACGGTGAACTGTTCGTAAACACTTTCCCCGCGCGTTGCAAAAATAATTCAAGGAAGATAAACACAATAGCCTCAATTTGACGCAAGACTATTTTCGTATATTTGTCCTTAGATATTATCTGTTGCTCAAAGCTCTCACTTTTCCTCGAGCTTCACTCTCGGAAACTTTTCGCACCTCGGAACGGATAATTTCCGAACAGCAAAAGATACGAAAAACAACGTGCATATATTCGCGCTAAATGGAGACCACTGTTTATTTAGAATTTCGCAAATTTCTGAACGTGCTTACTGTCTCTTACGGCCCTACACCTATATTTCAGCATAACGTATGAGAGCAGCGTCGAGTTCAAATTGGAAACTTAGATAATTAACCGTCGGTATTTCCCTTCTCAGATCATGCAAATTTTAGTGATCTGACGTTGTTGTTTTGCAGGGGACTGCTGAGAAATGAACTGAGTTTTAAAACGCACGTGCTGAACCATTTTTCTGCTCATAATTTAGACCTTTAGTTTGTCGTGGTGGTTTGCTGAAGTTCCCAAATTTCTAGTCCCGCGTGAAACGTCTTATACTGTAACCGGAAATGCAAGTTCTTTTCAGCAGTAAATTACCTGGATGTTACTCAGTGTTTTCGCCCGATCTGAACGCAAAACGAATTTCTTAGGATATTAGAGTAAAATAGTTTAGCATAGATCCCTAACGTGGCTTTTTGACGCGAAGAAAGAAAGACTCCTTTAGTCGTCTGTGCCAGGCTCTCCTTTTTTGGAGACAGTCAAGAAAGGTGCAAGGTGAGACATTGGAGGTCTGGGAAGGAGTGAGAGGAGCTTCCTTTCCTTCCCAAACCCCAATTTTCACTCTCCCAATAATTCAATCTTTTCAAGCAGCTGAGACCCTAGCAGAAGACAAGCTCGATTTATTTAAATGGATTAATTCAAATTAATTAACTCAATTACTTCAAACTAATTAGTTCAATTAATTTTAATTATCAGACAAGCTTATTTTCTCCTTACGGAAAAAACCGACTTTGAGAAAAGGAACAGATGAATGATTCCTTGAGCTTGGATCAGTTCACAGACAGCATTGTGCTTTCAAGTAGGCTTATTTTTCGATGCTTTACACTGATGATGCTTGAAATTGGAGATGTATGGAAAATCTTTCATTATCAGAAATGTGAAGTCGATAATTGGTGTTACAAGCTTAAATGCTTGTTTGTCTCACTTGTCATTGTAAATAGCAATTTAGTTGGTTTATTTTTACCCAACGTTGTGACTTTTTTTAGCCTCACTTTTATTGATTTATTAAAAGGATTTTTGTGAAATATCCTTGTCTCTTTGTAGTTATAGATGGCATGAGTGGTTGAAAAAGACCCTAGATACGACCTCTATCCCTGTTGCCTGGATCCTAAAGCACAGCCATTGAAATAGTTCTTTAACGGCTGAACGCACCACGCATAGAATGATATTTGTGTGCAGAGTTTGAATACAAGTGACTAGTATGTAGTCTTTATTTCGATATAGGCAGCCCCTGTATGAGAGGAAAAACTGGTTAATTTTGTTGGTTCTGATTTGCTTTTTTTCCTCGATAATTTATCGCAGAATCTGTCGGCCTGACTTGTGTAACAATAACGCCTTTCGTGTGTTTTTTTCCTATAACTACCGTCGTTCCTTAAGTTGTTTCATTCAATCGGCAGGCATTAACAGACATCTAAACATCCTCTCCTTTTTACTGCTGTGATTTAATTCTATCAAGTGCTAAACCTGGCGACGAGAAAAACACAAAAGGCGGAAAAAAAGACAGAAATCATTGCAAGCAGTCTCCATTTTTGTCGTTTGTCCCCTTCCTCCCCCATTTCTCTTCCGCAAGAGCGCACCAAAGCAAGCTTGATATCCCAAACATTTATTCATATTTCTCGTACACAGCCTACGATAGTTAGGTAGGTTTCGGGCTTAATTCTCCCGAAAGGGGATTTTGCTTGCGCCAGCTATTAAATAATCAGAAGAGCAGATTGGTTTCTTTTTTCAAATTATTTTATTTTAGATCACATTCAAGTTGTTTTGCAGCCCAATTGGTATCACGGACAACACACCATTTTCACTTCATATATAAAATCAACATCATATCCATTGGCAGGAAACGTGTTACATAACTGTAAGATTGTTAACTGATTGCAAATTATAATTAACTGGAAGCTGTTATAATGCCACTACTTAAACATTGAACCAGTGTTCATGATAAGGGATAACTTTAGAGGCTTTACATAACGCTACGCTTTGATAAGGTGCTAGCGACCCCGCCCAAGACTGGTATCATTTGCAGCGCTCTATCAAAGAATCCCGGCTTTTGAACTTGCCGTTGTTGGCTTTGATTGAGTAGCAGCTGTTGTCTCAAGCTCTCCACTGTCTTCTCCATGCCTTCATTTGATTTTTGCATTTGTGCAAGTCGTTGGCTCCTTAAATGAGAACGAAAAGTCACATCAGTATAGGCTTTGTCTAGCAGATGATTAAATTCTATATCCTCGCCATTAAAACTAAATTAATCCAGCAATGTTTTTGACAAAGAACAGAGAAAGAAAGCATGAACTTCGATCGGCTTTTGTTCTCTTAATAATCAGTTGATTAAGTTTGTTGAAGATAGGATGCCATTTTCCGTTCCTTTTCTTACTTTAGCCGCAGAACGTTAACAAAAACAATTCCTATTCCATTTTCCATTCCCTATTTTCCTTTCTACTTCCCTCTTCCCATTTCCCTTTTTCCTATTCTTCATTTCCTATTCTCCGTTCCCAGCATTTATCATTCTCAATTTTTTTCCGTTAAAAAGTAATATGATGATCAAGTCGATGAAAATTGCGTCATCTGCACCTCAAGTTTTATCTTCTCTTGCTCTTGATAGGCTTTGGCGGCAATTTCTCGACTCAAGTTCTCGTCAAAGTTTTTTAATTGTTTCAGCATGCCCAAGTATTGTTGCATTTCTGTCGTAAGTTCCTGTGATAAAAGTAGAACTTTCGCTTACATCGTTGCTTTGTCTGTTGGTTTTCTTTGTGGTAACTACCAAGAGATTATAAAGTTATATTCTCTTGTAACAACATAATAGTTACTAAGACCAAGAATCGCAATGTACTTGTATTAAAGGAACTGAATTTGGTTGGTATTTTTTTCGCTGTCCGTGAAACTATTAACGTCAATGAAAACAAAAAGGAAGACAGATTAGAAACCTCATTAATTTGTCTCATTTCTGGTCTGAATTTTTATTTCCAAATAAAAAACCCTATTTACCGGATGAAACTCGAAGAACACAGCAGCACAAACTTGTTTAGCTCCGGTGGTACGAGCTTTGTAGTCCTGCTCAATCTTTTTGTAACCTGCTACAATGTCATCGAACATGACTTTGGCGCCTTCCTTTCCATGGAGCTGGTCGAGGATTGGATCCAAGTGTTGCTTTTTGAGTTGCTTCAGGAGAGCGTCACAAGCCTCTCGCGTAAACTGATCATTCTCAGTCTGCCACGTGACATAATCTCGGTCAGCAAACGACTGAGAAATAAAAATAAAAAATAAAAAAAAGCCCTTTTATATTTACAGTAAATACCAGTGTTCATCTTTCCGTGCTGTTGTTTGTTCCCAAACTTTAACTGGACATTTATTTGTTGTTTCTGTGAGTAACTTGTGCCAAAATAATTGAAATTTACGAACATTCTCCCCTAGTAAGTCCAACAATGAATGCTGGGAAGCACTGTAACTATTATTTCGTGGCATTCATGGTTGTATAACCAGACAGTTACTAAATATTTATCGCTCATAAATTAGAGTTAGGTCAGTTAGATGCCGCCATGAAATTAACAAGCAGTAGCCTCCACCTGGCGCGGAAACGTGCACGAAAAACAGTCATCAGAAAATGTGTAACGACAAGCGTTGGCAAAGCTTGAGGAAAGTCTCGAGCCTCGTGGAAAAAGAACCAAGGATATTCCATTACCTTGGAAATGCTTCTGCACAACCTACTCCTTTCACCGCACTCGATTTCGAACCAGGTACTCTGCTGCTTTTAGATATTTCACGAAGATCCAAAACTTTGAGTGAAATCATAAGAGTTTGTCCTGTTAGAATTCTATCAAATATCGAAAATTTTATCAATCCCCACAAAAATGTTGGGAAAATAATGGACGAATTTTACAAAAGTTCGTCGGCATCATTTTATTCCAAAGTACTGAATGAGGAATGATTAAACAATGTGTTAAAACTCCTTACCGCCAGTTCGTTCAGGTACCTCTCGGTTGTAATAGAGGATATTTCGATCGTTTCAGCTTGGAACTGACCAATTGTTTGGTCAAATGCAGTTTCATGACATTTACGAATGTCTTCGGAGTCCCAAGGCAGCTGATTGGACAGTTTTGAATGCACGAGGGTGCTTTAGACATTAATGGCTTCGTACGTTGCTTCAGAACATTTTTCTGCTACAAATGTGTCCCAAGCTGACTGGACATTAGGAATCACTACAGGAGTGTTGATGGCCTGCACGTAAAGCTCAACCAAGGCAGCCAAACCTGGAAACAGAGTGGGTCATCGAGGAATTAAAATTGTCTTTAAGGTTAAGGACATACTTAATTAGAAAAGTATAAAGTGGACAAAAAGTGTAAAAACATGGCATAAGATTGTGACTCCCATAATTCAAGAAGTAGGCGGCGACTTAAGATTCTAGAGATCAAGGTAATCCCTCGAAATTTTTCTTCAAAACCAGTAATTTTCGTCTGAAAAATACATAGAAATCTGAGAGAAGTTACGAGTTGCTCTCTCACGGGAGATGAAAATTAAACGAAGATGCTATAGTAACCTTTACCTTCACCAGTCACAAGTTCCCCGTCGTTGAAGCTGTGCTTAGGAGTAAGAGTTCTTTTCAACAAGACCTTGAACTTTTCTATCCCAGAGAAGAACTCACTGATGATCTGACTTTTGTTTCTGTTGATGTTTTTCATGACCTCTTCACTTACAGATGGTGGTGACAGTTTGAAGGCTTCGAAGCCAGGGAAGAAACGCAAAATGCTTTCAGCGACTTGTTGGGTGTGGTCCGCCCGTCCCATTCCTTGATCCTTGAAAATCTGGTTGATTTAAATACCAGTTGTAATAGGTAACCAGTCATTTTCTCCTGGGGTGGGAGCGAAGGATTCTGGAAGGAGGATGGTTTTCAGTGGGGAATGGAGTGGGAATCAGTCATTGCCAACAGAGTATGAAGGGGATACTATGGAAAATTGACTGCCAATTAATTGCCGATGAAGGCCGGGAGGGGGGGAGGGTCACAAGACTATTACAGAGTCTTTTAGGGGTCATAAGGGGAACTTTATTGTGACAAAACCAAGATTCTCTGTCATCCCTTTCATATAGACGTTTGTATCACAAGCCAATACAAGGTTTAGATCCCCATCGCTGAGGATATGGAGCACATTACAATGTGATCAGTGATCACTGTAATCAAGGTAAACCAGTCAATCAGTCCCTCTTTGTTTATAGAACACGACTGCGTTTTAAGCAAAGTCAATATGTAAATTAACTGAGCAGACTTATCCAATTACTGTATGCAAAGAATAAAGAAAGCTTTTGTCTTTATTTTTAGTCGAGTTAAGACACGTCTGAGTTTAGACGAATTGCAGAGAGATATATACATAGTTACAAAAAAAAAAAACAAGTTGTTACCATTTCCGAAACCAGTACATCTCCAAAAAGTTAAATAATAAACCTTACAACCAAGAAACAAAACCTTGTTCTCGAACTTTTGAGTATTTTGTTCATAAAACAAACTCTGAGAGTCTATTCCGAGAAAACTATGATATAATCAATATTTCTGCGGCTGTGAAAAAGAGTTTTGTAATGTTTTCAGTTTGAAGAAGATAATATTTTTGGGAAGCGTTTGACTAATTCTCTTGTCATTTCTGTCCAACATTTCAAAATGAGTTGGCTTACCCTTGTTAGGAAATACTCCTTAATGTCTCTGCAGTCTGTTGGAATGGACTGAGTAACATCCCTGAGAAGCCAAATGAAGAATGGAAAAGTGTTGTGGAAGAATTCTGTGTCCTCTTGAGGGCCGCTCACACTCACACTGTTGTCGTTGGAGCAAAGTCTTATTCATTGGGACAACTTCATAATAAAACTGCGAAATGTTAAAAAATGTTTTCCTTTCTTACATCGCGCACGATAGCTTTTCTGTCTCTTCTTTGTTCAGCCTAGTTCTCTTTTTGGGCACAAAATCCTTTTGTCAAAGGGTTATTGTTTTACTCTTCCTTAATGAAGAGGATGGACGAGCATTTGCTTTGACGAGAATTTTTTCCAGTGTAAGGTCGACTACCACTCTCTGTTTGAGAAATAAGCCCTACTCCTCCATGAACGGTCAGTGGAGGGTTTGTGATCAAAAAATCGGATCGTTCGTGTCAAAGTTACAGAGTGCATGCGTTGGTTTTCACGAATAGGCTCCAAGAACTAGTTAAAAAACGTGAGAACACTTTGTGCAGCCGAAGTCATTTTCACATGCTTTCCAAGTGCTTTTTAGCAACCTCTTTTTTATGGTAAAATTTACATCCATATGAAATTTTCTTTTGGAATACACGTTAAAACCGTTGGAATACCGTGCCTGTATTTCACCAATGGAAGCCCCTAAGTACACGCAGAACATGTCTAATTTACGAACTTTCCTCACCCCTCCGCTTATCCCTCTAACCCTAAAGTCTGATGTTCTTGCTAAAGGATACTCCAATCCATTGAGGTCATGTCTGGTGGGAACCCCTGCTGAGTTGTAGAATTTGATACACGACTTCCACTTCGGTATGATGCTAGGAGCCAATAGAAATATAAGATTTACATGGAGAAAGTTTGGTTGCATTTTTAAATTGAATGTGTCTGAAGGTAAGTGAAAAAGACGTGTAGCCATCCTCGATTCAGTCGTCTTTTTACCGGTGTGGTTTTCGAGTCGATTCACAATGATTTAGATGGCTATTAGTTTCCCTTCGCAAAATACATAAAGGAAGAAACAGAGAATAAAAAACCGCGCAAATAGCCATAAGAAGGCCAGAAAAAGAGACACACCCATACATGCATGCACGTGCGACTAAAGCAAGATATACTACTGTCGTAAGTGAATCTCTTAAAGTCCAGCCCAGAAGAGCAGTTCTAAAGCCGAAAAAGCAGTTTTTGAAGCGCGCTTCGACTGACAGTCGCAAATCAAAATGGACATCATAACGAACAGTCAATTGCGGGAAAAGTTATGTGACTAATCTGAGGTGGATCTAACTCGTGTTTCTGATTGCTTAAGTATATAAAGCGAAATTTTTGAAAGGTGAATTGAAAAAGAAAAACCCACAACTCTCTGAATTATTGTTGAAACTAACAGAAAAACTGCATCAAGAAAGATCAACGTATGTTAATAAGCATATGTCGGTGCCAAGAAAAACCAAGTCCCTAAATTGATAACCATGTCAACTATAAAAACCGAATCGAACACGAGCAAATATCACTCTGCCTATTTTTATCCTATGATAATTTTTTTTCTTCCTATTTTTTTGATCGTTGGGCTATTGCGCACTCTCCCAAATGCCTACCTTGAACGTGTGTGGATACAGAACTTTACACCCACATTGGTTAAGTATGTAAAACGAAATCTTTCAATCGTGGATTGTAAAAGAAAAACCCATAACCCTCCGAATTACTGTTGAGACTAAAAAACAAAAACACTAAACATCGACTCCAAGGTCTTTCAACGCTTAGATCAACAAAGGCAGAGATGATTGACTAAAAATTTACTTAAATCACTTTTCTTGGATTGAGTCGATAGTTGTTTCAGACTAGAAAATATTTCTTATGACAGAAGTCTAAAATTTCGTGAGATTCAATTGCCAAGTTAAGTCACACTTTGTAAAAAATCACTTTTGTGTGACATGTTTTCTGTTATACAGAAACTTGGAGATCAAATCTGGAACTGGTAATGTTTTGCTTTTTTGAGCGTCGTATCATTTTCATACTCCCTTTCTTCATTACCTTAGAAATTTCATGGACTCCAATTATGAAATAAGGTTATATGGGAAGTTGGAATGTCAGGATAAAGAATTAATGAAAAGAAAAGTAACAAGTCAGATTACTAATTTAAATCAAAACAGCCCTAACATTAGAACGAAAGATATCTGTCACAGAGGTTAGTCTTTCTACACGTCGTTGATCTGCTAAGCTAAGAGATCATAAAGATAACTTGTACAGGCGTATTCATCACCCTCTCTTCTTTTTTTAAAAACTAGAAATGTATTAAATGTATGAGTTTCATTGTTTATTTGTTAAATGGATTTAATCTAGTAGGATGCAAGAAAGCCCGCTGATTTTCGCCCATTTATTTCATAGAAACCTATCTTTTCAATTCTCGCGCTACGATGTTATTTCACAAGGGATGTTTAATTTGTGGAGCCATCTTCAACACATGTTGGATGAGATACGTTGCTCCATAACTTCGAGTAAAGGAGTTGAAATAGCAATAGGTAATAAGAAGAGTCAGCCACTTACCTACTAGTCTATAAATGGAGAATATAATAGCGAGATAAAGCTTTTTTATTCAGTTCCACAGATTAAGTGTTGAAATCTTTTTGAATTGAAATTTTTATCGTTTATCTGCAACATAGTTGGCTCCCAGGGAGAAGTTGCTTGACAGCAAGAGACATTTTTAAGGTTTCCATATGCTGACCATTTAAGTGTGTTGTTGCACAAGGCGAAGAGAACACACGCGATTACATGTTATTAGCAAATGGAAAGACCTTTCATTCGCTTAACGCATTTTTACCCACTGTAATCATGAAAATCACAATATCCTCGATTGCAATTGGTTTAAAAAAGATTCATGTTTTCCGCTAATTGACTTGCCAAGTTTTTATTGAACAGGAAATCAGCCAATTACATTCAAAGTTGTAATTTAAAATCAACCAATCACAACCTTGGTTTCATCACTATCTAAACAATGTACAGACTCCTAAATTGGGGCTTTCTTCAAAATGGAGATTTTTTTTCCAATGAACGATGGCAATATTTTTGAAGAAAGCAATGGTTTTGTTTGGAAATTGTCATTTTTATGATTAATTGGTAATAAGATTTCGTGTCGTCCTATTCGGTCTGTAATTATACTCGTGTTGCTGGAATAATTTTCGTTTTGTTATCATGAGGTAGCCCCGCTTGATACGTTTTACCCAATAAAATAGTCCGGACGTTTATGGATATTTTGTAGACTAACTGATTTGAGATACTACAACAGCAGGTGGAGGTGAACCTCATCCTTGGTACAGTGGGCAGATCTTGATGAATACCAAACAGAAATAATTTTACAGAAATACACTCGTTTCCTGACTGGAGAGCTTAAATAATGTGTCAGTGAAATTAAGTCAACCAGAGAGTAATTCCGTGACTCAGTACTACTACTTGTCACGCAACATTCAACATGTCCTCAAGGAGTCACGGAATGGTTCTACTTCAGTATTTCATCGTTCATTTCTCTTTCTTTTTGTGGCATAAAGGTCATCGATAATATGTTGAGCCAAGCTATTACTACTACAAGGAGCGATCAATAACAATGAAACATATTTCTGGAACATTCAGCACTTCCGGCTTGCGTTAAAAATTAACTTTCCACATGACTGGCAAGCTTGAGTGGAGTGCAGAAGCGCGGCTTCACAGTCCTTTCGTGAAATTAAAAATAAACAGGTTCGCGTTCCAGCGAAAGAAACCTTGTGTTTCCTTCTTTCAGCTCGGCTCTGAACTTGTAAAACAGTTCGTTATGTAAATTTCATTTCTCTAAGTTGAAGTTGTACAACAGCTGTTGCTCAGTTTCATTAAACACGAGCATGTGCAATCGTCGAGTAAAGAGGAAATAGAGGTAAGGTTCTGCTTTGCCAACTTAAGAGAGAATACATTTATGAGATGGTTTTACTGGATGTCAAGAATTCTAACTCTTGTACGCTTGATAAAATGTATTATTGCATAGTTTAGAGCTGCTTAGAAGAATTTTGTAGATTGGCATTTACAATTATAGTTGTTTATGAGCATGTCAGCAACCTTTAATGCTTCATCGTGAAAGTTGTCTATGTCATCATGTTCCTGTTTATTTATATGGAGCTGTACGTATGAATTCTTTTTTTCCAGTATCTCATTGTTGTTTGGTTGTTCGTTTGATTTATTTCAATTAATTGAGACTGTTCTTTTAAAATCGACGAACTTCGAATCCATCGGTAACAGCTTGCATAGAGTGCATCGATTTCAACGCAATGGGTATCGTTTAATCGACACCCGTTTACAAATTAAAGCTAAATTTACCACATTTAAAAGCATCTAGGCCAGCAGAAATATTCTTTATATAAGTCAATCGAAATGTTAAAGCCAAGACACCCGATATGAAACGTTACTTAAACCTGATTCAAACATTGTACACTGTAAATCATAATTCTGGAATATCATTTGCTGAAGTGAGTTCCTTAGAGTTGTTTTAATGTGAAAAGCAGTCATGATCGCGACTTTGCCCATTTTCCTTTCCTAACAGTTTATAAATTCTTAACTGTCGCTCACTTTAGTATTGACTTTAATTGAATCATCTCTATCTTAAAGTTAATTTTGATATATTGAATTTGCCATTTTGAAAACAGTTTTGGATCTTAATTGTACCTTTTGCTGCCGTAATTGCTGTTTCAAATGTCACTGCTATGACACTGTAGAGTATATATTAAGTTTGAATCCCAAAATGGTGTGATAAGTCTACCTGTAGTTCTAATTAACTCTCAATTATGGCTTCACTTCAAACAGCTCTTCTCTGCCCAGTCAGTTTTGTTCCCTGTTCATTCTGCATCAAATGCAAGGGAGCATAATTTGTAACTTCTTCATCCTATTAGTCTGTTACCTCTGTGTACTGTTTATTTTACTTTAATCTGGTACTTTTATGATTTTAATTTTTAACTTGTGGACTTGAAAGTTGCCAGGGCCTACAAGCTTCCTGTTATTAATCTGAGCTACTCTGAAGTGCTATCTTGCTTCTGTTTTTATTTCATTGTTAACTCAGGGTCTAAAAATAACTTTTTTTAACCTGGGCACCAAGTGTCATAAACAATTAGATTCAGTCACTATTTGAGGCAATGATTTGGTTGCTAAGTCTCAATGATTCCACAAAAATGCTCTCTTCAATTGTATTACAAAAGAGTTTAAAAGATCTTGACGATTTGCAAAAAACCGGTATCAGAAGTTGATGTAATAAATTATGGATTCATTTCTGCATTCCTGAGTGCTGGTTTGCATGAAGAATACTGAGAAAACCTTAAATAGATAACTGCTAGCATTACTAACATTAACATTTTAGTTGCAAACAGTCAATTTTCAGTAGCTTTGGCATCCAGCTCAGATTGCAATTTTGCACCTTGTCTCTATGAACTATATTTGTGCATATTTTCCTTTGGAATTTTGTTTGTGATATTTTGTCTTTGTATGCATCTTTAAAGTATGTGTATTTGCTTTTAACTTTTGTAAACCATGCCTCTGAAAATCATCATGTTGCAAGAAAGTACCCTGTTGAAACATTAATATTTAAAAAACAAGTAAGTTATGAACTTTATAAATGGCTGACACAAGTCATCTACTTCACCATTTCATTGGTGCTATTGACAATTGTTTTTGATGGTTGTTTTTCTCAACTGATTCAGAGATGAGAGCCTGTTTTCATTGCATATCCATGTGTTCAGGAGCAAAAAACCAAAAAAGGAAAAAAATGTAAATTGAATGGTTATTCCATTTGATAAATAGATTTTGTGTTACCATGTGATTGTTTAGTAATAGATCATGGTTGAAGTCAAAATGTGTAAAGAACAAAAAAGTGCTGCTCCAGGCACAGTAGTGTGTGCCATGGATGAACTTACCACATTTTGATATAACAACCAATCAAAATGTGTGTATAATTCAGCTTATCATATAACTAATGATAATTGATCCATAAGTGTTTTACTTCCCTGCAGCTGAGTTCCAGAATATTATGAATTGGGGTTAAGTTCCATTCCAACAACTGCAGGTGTTCTGATACTTGACTGACTGAACAGCCAGGAGTTACAGTGATTTTGGCACAGAACAGTTATTTTTCCAACAGCTGGTTGAATTTTTTGCTGTCTGCCAGATTAATCACTACCCAGTAGATTGATGTGAACACAATCAGCCGCACAATCTACTGGGTCTGTGGTTTATCTGGTGGATGGTATTATTGATTCAATCCAGCAACAGCAAGTAACTGAGAGTTTAATTCAACTACTGCTACCATCTCACAGGAATGGCAACTTGAAAAGTAAGTGTTTGTCTTGTATGTATAATTGAAATAGAAATAAACTTATGCATAGCAAAATAAAGACAAAAATAAATATTATAATTATGCTGATAATAATGATAATAAATAGACCTTCAGCCAGCAATAGAGCTTCTAGTCTGCCACAGAGTATATCAACTGATTACCACAACTACTTGATTTGAGCTCCAATACACAGTACATGTACATGTGTAGGGATACATTGTTGACCAGTATGATGGTTAACATTCTTAACATTCTTTATGATAACATCATGTTCTATTTTATATGTAAACAAGTATTAGCATGACATAGCATAGTAAGGTAAGAACGTTCAGGAATGAAAGTACATTACAGACAATTCACAGAATCAGAACAGAACTAAGCTTAGGTGTACTAGGATTTTATTCCACTCATTTTGAGTCAGCCAATGAATGAGTTGTCAGTATTCAGATACTTTTGTTTGCACAAAGATTTCTGGGATTGCCATGGGACAAACATTGCAAGTTGTTAGAAGGAAATATATGGTGAAAGGTTGTTTTGAGGTCCAAAAAAATGATTTTGGAGATAGATCAACACTTTTTAGCCAAATTTTTATCAGAAATGGATTAAGATAGTGTTGATACATAGGAAGTGTAAGTTTTTATTTTAAAAAAAACACGAAATATGCTCCACACATGGGTAAACTACTCTGAGCCCAGTGTAAGGTTTATGGCAAAATCTGGCATAGGGTAATGATCTTGAAGTATTACAAAATTAGCCATAGATGACTAGAAAATAACTCGTTAAAGTCTTTTCAGTTATATTTAGGCGTGTGAAGCCTGTATTCATACTTTTTTTTAAATAAACAAATTACAGTGTTTGAAAATATACCTTCTTAAAGAAGAGAAGTCAATGTCAGCAGAAATGGAAATAGTTTTTGCAGAGCTGTTGATTTTCAGTGGGAAGAAATAAGTGATGAGGAACATGAGGAAATCCTTAGGTAAAGTGATAGCTTGTTTGAGAAAAATCAAAAGGCTTTTGAGCAGCCACTCAACTCCTCCTCCAGTTGTGCATCACTCCTTAAACGACTCATTTGTACCTACTGGTACTCATCGTTGCAGATCAAATGGTTCAGATTTGAACCAATTTTTAACACTCTCATCAATCACAACAAATAAACAATGCAGGTGTTTAATCACTCATGATCAATTATATGCTCAAGCAAACCATTTCAATCTTTTGCTGCCTTGATCAAGGTAGCTGTTGTGACACTCTTTTGTATTACCAATTAAGCCAAGAAAAAAGCTAGAAGTAGCCTTAATACATGTGAATAGAACTCAAAAGGCTTCATTCACTGTAGCTTAGATGTTTTCCAGGCTTGATGTTTTTAATGCTTTTTGTAATCTTTCATAATTAGTCAGTTGGCCTCTGAACTGCAATCTGTTTGCATGGTTTTGCTGTCCACTGGAGCTCTCACCTTCCCTTAGCTGAGGCTCCACAAGGCATTTGGTATGAACACTTTCTGCTTCTGAGTACATGAGATATATAAAGCTCATCATCTGATTTGGAGTCATCAACTTGATTGAAAGTCCTAGCGGATTTCTTTGACACAGTTTTTTCCTTTGTGATCTGATCTCTTCCATTACTGGCATAGGCTGTGCACATTGTAACAAATAATTATTTTTGCGACACTTGTTAAATTTTTCCAGAGGCAGGAAATTGATGTGCATTGTTTCATGGGTTTTCCACAGTCTGAGCATTGGTACCTTTTGCATGTTGTCAGATTTCTTTTTTTGATTCTTGACTGTACTTAAGGGTGCTTCTTAAAACAGTTCTCTAAGTCTATGTCCTTCAGCTCAATGGTGTATATTTTTCCAGCTCTGGTTCTATCAATTGCCTCATCAAGTGTTAATGCTTTGATTCACTTCCTGACTTCACAGCTCTTTATTCCTGTTACCAATATGCAGAAGATAAGTTCATTGTTTAATACACATTAAGCAACCAGTAGATGCCAATTTTTGATGTCAATGTTTCTATCTTCATGATTGACATTATTAATTAGGCAGTGCTTAAAAATGGAAACTGTTGGGTTCTGTGTGATCAGCAACTGGTAAATATTTAGCTTTTTGGTAGGTTTCCTTTCCCATAACATTGTTCTGAGGATCATTTGTTAAGCTTTTTTTCAAGTTCTCTCTTTCAACAAGGTCCAATCCTCCACCAGATTACCTTTCCGACTGATTGGAGCAGGTGTAATGACCAGCTGATTAAAGACCAGCATATGCATAGGCTGTGGTAATAGTTCTAAACACACTGTACTGTTTACTTTTCACCTATTAAAAATAAATTAGTATCAGGGGCTTATTAAAGACCATCATGTGCTTGGGTTGTAGAAATGGTTGTCTCCTTTGTCACCCGTCAAAAAGAATTAGTATCAGTTGCTGGTTAGAGACCACAGTGTGCGACACACATGCTGGAATTGTGCTACACACTATTCTGTTTCTTTTGTCACTAATGGTAAATAAATCAGTGTTGGCATGATTAGGCTTAATGTACAGTAAACAGGCAAACATTCCGAAGTACTCTAGAACTTTATATGTAACACCTTCCTAACAAATAAAATAATTTTAACTTGAATCAACCAACCAAACATATTAAAAAGTTGTCACTTAGTGCTTTGATGAGAACATGTTTCAAAAAGTGTTAAATACATATTAACTGGCCGTCTTTACGAAAAGGATGTTAAACTTTAAAAAACAAATTTTATGCAACTTCTGTGCAACAAGACTTTTGAAGACTCTTGAAACAAGACTTTAGGTGGATACTCTTTATCATAAGTTTTGATCTGGTTATCATAAGTTTTGATCAGTATAAGCTTAGTTGTACAAATTGGAGATGTGTCCAGTTTTCTTTGATGTTTGCCACCAGATGTGATTATTCATATCTGCCAGGGACATCTATTTGGTACAATGTCGTATACAAACACAAATCTATATTTGTATTTTGGCTTTGGCACCCACTGTAATTGAATTTGTATTTTTCAGTTACTATGACTTATGATTTTAAAATGATTGTCTTTGTAGATTTCTTCAGTGAAGCGGAAAAGGCAAATCGTCAAGGCTGTGTACAAGCCTATCTATTGACCGAAAAAATCTGTCTCAAATAATTTTTTTTACATTTTGTTAAGAATGCGATACAAGTGTGCATGTGCTTCAAGTGTCCCTGCAAGTTTTCATTGCTAGTGAATGTCTCTTTTTTTTCCCCTAAGTTGCTAATTGTATGGAAAATATTTTTTTTCAAGCTTCTCGCTCGACTGCAAACGATATATAAATGGTAGGTCACCAAATCCGTTTACGTGGTGATAATAATTTTTCTTCCTGGCAGAAAAAAAAGAACAAGAAATCTTCCGTTCGCATATTTGGGCGTGCACATTTTGTGTAAAATGATGCACAGTTGGGACGCATAATGCAATGGCACGAAGTGGCCTCGAAACAAATTCCTCAGGAAACATTTCATGAGGAAAGGAAATAGCTCCATTGCTACAATAAATCTGTTGGCTCAAAACATCTAGTCTAATGATTTTTTTCTACATTTGTTATCATGCAGGTGGTTCTACTAAACATTTGCCTCGGCCAGAGGTGAAACGCCGTAAGGAAGAGTCGTCTCCGAATGACGCCTTAACTCCGAAGAAAGGAAAAACGTGTTTGGCAGGTAGAATGAGTGTATATCTATAAGCGCACCTGGTAACCTCCACCCCCCAACCCCATCTTCCTTCCCCATGCCTTTGTAAAATAAAAATGCGTGGATCCAGCAAAATGGCATGAATAGTTGCAATACGTACTACTCGCTATCCCCTCATCTTGATGCTTTGCTGTGATGTCTTTATGTTTGTAGTCAAGCAAGGAGTTCCCAGTGACAAAGATTTAGAGTGGCTTTACCCAAGTTGCTTATTTTATGGAAAAGATTTTTTAAAGCTTTTCGCTCGATCGCAAAGTAGAGATATAAATGGTATGTCATCAAATCCGTTTACGCGGCGATGACAGTTTTCGTTACTAGCTGGAAAAAAAAAGAACAAGAAATCCTCTGCTCTCGTATGTGGGCGTGGATTTTTTTGTGTTAAATTATGCACAGTAGGGTTGCATAATGCAATGTCACGAACTTGCCTTGGAAAAAAATTTATCAGGAGACGTTTTATTAGGAAAGGAACAAGCTCCATTGCTACAATAAATCTGTTGGCTCAAATAATATTTTCTGGTCTAATTATTTTTTTGCATTTGTTACCATGCAGGTGGTTCTACTAAGCATTTTCCTCGGCCAAAGATGAAACGCTGTCATGAAGAGTCCTCTCTGAGTGACGCCTCAACTCCAAAGGAAAGAGGTAAAGTGAGGACATATCTATGGGCGAGCCTGTTAACCCCCCCCCCCCCCCCCAACCCCATCTTCCTTCCCCCTGCCTTTGTAAAATAAAAATGCGTGGATCCAGAAAAATGGTATGAATGGTTGCGATACGTACAACTCGTTATCCCCTCATCTTGATACTTTGCTGTGATGTCTTTATTTTTGTAGTCAAGCAAGGAGTTCCAAGTGACGAAGATTTAGAGAGGCTTTCGCAGAAACTCGATAAATGGAAGACAGTTGGGCGTCGTCTTGAAATTGAGGAGGCAAAATTAACGGCGTTTGACAATGAAAATAGGGAATGGTCTGAAAAAATCTACAAAATGTTATTACATTGGAAAGAGAGGGATGGCTCAGCTGCAACATACACGGTCCTACATGATGCGTTGTGTCATTCATTGGTTAATCGCACAGATTTAGCCGAGCAATTTATCACTGGTAATATATCACTTATCTTGCAATTTAATAAAAATACAATTACCTACAAGTATAGTGCCAAATTCTCAGACACCATGCTTTTTGGCCACTGTATCTTTTATGTACGTTTTCGACAGTGCCTCGAAACTAGAAGTGTCGCTTCATTTGTCGGTAATCAAATCAAAGCGAAGGAAGACCATTTGACGCGTTTGTATATTTTTATGAAGTTTCTGGTAGCGCAAAATTCACTCACTACTTAACTGCCAACCGTAAGCGTAAGGTTGCCAGTATTTCCTCCTCCTTTTTAGGCTTTGGTACCCATTGATCGTAATAAACGAACTGGTGAGTTTTATTTCATCGGAGATAAATTTTTCGATGAATAACTAAGTCAATAACAGTTTGCTGGAAAGCAACTAGCCCACCAACTTCCAATTTAACGACTATGTCTTTATACACTGCCTGTTTCTTGAACTCCTAAGCAAGGAGTTCCTAGTGACGAAGATTTAGAGTGGCCTTACCCAAGTTGCTTATTGTATGGAAAAGAGTTTTTTTTAAAGCTTTTCGCTCGATCGCAAAGTAGAGATGTAAATGGTAGGTCACCAAATCCGTTTACGTGGCGATGACAATTTTTCTTATTGGCTGGGAAAAAAAAAGAACAAGAAATCTTCTGGTCGCGTATGTGGGCGTGTATATTTTTGTGTTAAATGATGCAAAGTAGGGTTGCATAATACAGTGGCACGAATTGGCCTTGAAACAAATTCATCAGGAGACGTTTTATTAGGAAAGGAAAAAGCTCCATTGCTACAATAAATCTGTTGGCTAAAATAATATGTTCTGGTCTAATTATCTTTTTACATTTGTTGTCAAGCGGGTGGTTCCACTAAACATTTGCCTATGCCAAAGGTGAAATGCCGTTATGAAGAGTCGTCTCCGAGTGACGCCTTGACTCCAAAGGAAAGAGGTAAAATGAGGACATGTCTATGGGCGTGCCCGTTAACCCCCACCCCCCAACCCCATCTTCCTTCTCCCTGCCTTTGTAAAATGAAAATGCGTGGATCCAGCAAAATGGCATGAATAGATGCAATACGTACTACTCGCTATCGTCTCATCTTGATGCTTTGCCGTGATGTCTTTATGTTTGTTGTCAAGCAAGGAGTTCCCAGCGACGAAGATTTAGAGAGGCTTCTGCAGAAACTCGAAAAATGGAAGACAGTCGGGCGTTATCTCGAAATTGTGGCAGCAAGATTAACGGCGTTTGACAATGAAAATAGAGAATGGTCTGAAAAAATCAGGTTATTACATTAGCAAGAGAGGGCAGGCTCGGCTCAACATACTCATAAGACACCTAGAATCTCCCGCCTTACCCCTCCCCTCCTTTTAGCCCAACCCCCATTTTATAAACCACACACAACCCAATCGGTCCAGCGAGGGGCTAATGTTCGAGGTTTCAGCTTTAGAAACTCATAGTTACTACAATATTTGAGATTTTCCCTAATCTTTGTCTTAATAATAATTTCACTTGTCACAGTAGAAATCAATATATTTTTTAAGATTTTTGTGTAGCGGAACAAATAATAACCTCGATTACCAGCCGCTGTTCGTGAAATGAGCCCGCGCTTCTCCCCTTGAAGGGAGGATCGGAGACTGTACTCGAGAATTAGGCACAAATCAAAAAAACAAAAAACCGCAGTGACGAGATAGTGAAAATGTGAATATTTACCTTCAAAATTAAAGAGTGACGTTGTCAAAGTTACAAATTACAGTTGGCGAGAAATATTCTCCTCACTGTTTAAAAACCTTGCTCAAGACCTTGCTCACCAGGAGAAAGTGCTGCTCATTTTGGATGGATATGATGAGTACAGCGGTGGAAAATCATCCCTAATTCACCAGATTTGGAGAGGCAGTCAACTGAGAGACTGTTGTGTAATGATCACAACGCGGCCAGTGAAAGAGGATGAGCTTAGAGTGCCAAGTCACGCCCAGTTTGAACTTAACGGGTTCGATAGCGTGGAACAGAAGAAACAGTTTGTAAGAAAGATTCTTCCTGATGAGGAGGACGTTAAAGGGCTACTTGAATACCTGAAGGAGCATGACCTTGTGAAGATGGCAGAGATTCCGCTACTATTGTTGATGTTGTGTCTTATGTGGAAAAAGAAAAAGCATCAATTACCAACATCTCGTGCGGTAATATACGTAGAATTTATTCAAACTCTCTTGGATCATATGGCTACTAAAGACTCAGACAACGTCGCAATAGATAAAAGCATAGATGAATATCAAGAGGAACTTTCCAAGATAGGAGAACTTGCTTTTGATGCTCTTTTGGAGGACTGCCTTCATTTTAACTTCAGCAAATTTCCTAAAAGTGATCTCTTCGAGAAGCTTATTCATGTCGGTTTTTTCCAAGTTTCCAAACGTTCCGTCTTGAATCGTGATAAGATCGTGTATTTTCTTCACAAGTCCGTTCAGGAGTTTCTTGCCGCCTGGTTCATCGTTCAAGAACTGAAGGTTAGGAAGAATGAACCTGTCACCTGCCTGGCAGGAATGGATACGTTTGAAAAATTAATGATGATGGCAGAAGTTCTAAAATTCGTTTGTGAGTTGTCATCAGATGCTGTGGGCATTGTTTTTGATCAACTACATCATATCGGAGAGAAAGAAGGTCTCGCAAATTACAATTTCACTGGGACGCCTTCTGTCAACGATTTGTCTCCTAAACAACGAAGTTTTATTAAACTCTGTCACGACTGTTTGTTTTGTTGTCCAGCCTCAGACAGACTATCAGTGTATTCTGCATTTCTCTCATGTGTTAACCATGTTGTAGTACTTTTTGAGTACGACGCTTCTATTGCTTTTAAAGAGCACTTCTTCAAAGACACCACCAGTTTTCCAATCTCTTTATTTCTAGAAGGGGATACACAATATGTTCACGTTGATCGTCTATCCATATTGTCTGACTTGAACGCGGTATTTTTAACGTGCTCTGGAGAAATTAAAGATGTAAAAGAATACGCCGAGTTACGCGATGCGGACTTTTTCCTCAAAAAAAGCCAAGAGAAAAACTTTGTCTATCTACTTCGCATAACAGATGCTGTTTTTCGTTGTAAACTGCTTCCTAAACTGATATCAGCGCCGGTTTGTTCTTCTCAGCCACCTGTGGATAATCTGGGAGAGAATGAGGACAATAACCTTGCACTGTCTTTGACTGAGAACAGATCTGACCAGACGCGACAACATTTTTTGTCACTGGTGAGAGAGGTCATGGTAGAGAACGTAACAGTTGAGGATTTTGTTCTGTTGAAGAACATGTTGCCTTTATTAACAGCTCCTCGAAAAATTATAATATTTAGGAGCGTGACAGATGCCTTGGATTCGATTGAGAGCGCGATTCACGGAATTAATTTTACTGATAATCTCCGCGATTTAGATCTTTACGGAATCAATCTAACAGAAAAGTGTGCTGCTTTTATTGCTGAGTCACTACACCACTCTCCAAACTTGCTTGTGCTCCGCTTGTCATTCAACCCCTTACACAGTGGTGTGAGTCATTTGGCTGAGAATCTTCGTCAAGTGCCACAGTTGACTTCGTTAGATTTACATGATGTACAAATGGGAGAAAAAGAATGTGCAGCAGTGGCTGCCTCATTAAAGGACTTAAAAAAGTTAGATTACCTGAATGTGGCAAACAATGCACTGGGTCACGGGATTATTGAACTGGCCAAGAACCTGAACAGTGTACCCAATCTGACCAGGCTGGAGCTGGCGAATACAAATATGGGTGAAAATGAAGTATCAGCACTGGCTCGTGCACTAAAAGATGTACCGAAGCTGATCTATCTTGGTCTAGGGCGCAATCCACTTGGCAGAGGAGTCAGGGACCTGGTCCAGCATCTTAGCAGTGTTCCTAAGGTGGAAGGGGACCTATCCCTGCTACTGAAAGGTGTTCAGATGTCAAAGACAGAGCTTAATGAGTTTTATACAGCAGTAAATGGAAAAAACATTACAGTGGTCACCGATTACCGTGTAAGTGCCTTTTTGTTCTTTCACTCTGTTGTGTCTAATTTTTATTTAGATGTTCTTAAGAATATCACTTGATACTGTTTCCAGCAAGGTACTTTGGATACAATTTATTAGAGTAGTCTGCATGGGAAAGAATGTAGACATCAAGAGCTATTGTTGGGGATGGCGGAGACCGTAAACAGCCCATGTTAAGTATTTTTATCGTTCATGTGTTGCTTGTTTGACTATGGTTTCCAGAAAAATATGTTTAAGATTAATAAACAAATTTAGCTCTCAGAACTTTCATACTATTTATTTACAGACAGTAGTTTCCAGTACAATACATGCTTGATTACATTGTGATTGAAAACTTTGGGAGTTCGATTCATTCGAGTTCATTCGATTGGCCTTTGTGTTTTGGCGAAGTCTTGATAGAGAAATCTTCTGTAGCTATGCTTTACATAAGAAAGAGGAAAAAATATGAATTGTGAGAATTTTTCTCTGACCAAACTTTGCGCAATGTTAATTTTGAAATGTTTTGGCTTGTGTTGTTATCATGTGACACTTTTATTTGGGGTTTGATTATGTGACGTGAAGTGTTGTTAACCCGTATATGCTTTGGATTTGATGACGTTGTTCCCTACAATCTGTACCAGCATCTATTCGCTTTTATTAACAGGAAGCGTTAACTCAACAAAGTAGAAAGAACCAAACAAAAAGGATTGTGTCATGTGTTAAATCCAAATATGTTTCTAATGTCCGAAAGGTAAATGGCTATACAAAAACCTTTCTTCGTAACTGCCAAAAACCAGTTACAACTAGTAACGCTCTTGATGAAAGGGAACCAGCGACTGGTTTTGCTGTTATTCCTTACATTCAGGGTGTTACGGAACCCATCAAGAGAATTTTGAAAAGCCACAACGTTAAAGTTGCTCAAAAAACTTTTCGGACTTTGGGACATATTTTCGCCAAACCTAAGGATCCTGTCACGAAAGAAAAACGAACCAACGCCATTTATTCTATTCCTTGCAATGACTGTGATAACGAATACATCGGACAGACCAAACATCAGTTTGGTACACGTTTAAAAGAGCATCAAAAAGTGGTTTTCTTTTGCAAAAAGGAAAATTCAGCTTTATCGGAGCACACATGCCTAACTAACCACACAATTGGGTGGGATAATTCTAAAATTATCACCACTAATCGGCGTTACCAACAGCGCCTTTGTTTGGAGGCTTGGCATATTGACTCCGCCCACGCTCCTCTAAATCGTGACCATGGCGGTTTGCCCCTGACGCCTATTTACACCTCGTCAGAAAAAAGGCCACTAATTAGTGATCACATAAAAGGACTTCTTGTTGCAGCGTTTAGATCACCCCTGATGAAGGCACTGGACAGGAGTGTCGAAACGTTGGGTCTATGAATTGTAACTTCTTCGGTTACATTCATTAAATTTGTAAACCAGATTAGCATCAAACCATGTCTGATTGTCCATCTGGTTGCCGTATGAACTTAAATATAAAAGACGTTATGTTATGCAACCAGTAAAATTAGCGCTCAAAGAATGAAGCTTTACTGTGCATCAGACGTAAGCGCCCCACTAGCAAACAAAGGAAAAAGCAAAACAAATCATTTTAAAAGCTTAAACTTCATAGGCGCGACCCGTGACACGTGGCTACTAGTCGAACTCGGCACTGCGCTGTAATTTACTCGCTCTTAAATGGATTACTTATTCTTATTTATCAGTTGGATTCTTTTCTTCTTTGGCTACATTGCTCATATTTTGTAACTCTGTCAGATGATTGCAGGGCCCATGGGTCTCCCGCTTTACATAAGCTCATTATTCAATAAAAATTAAAGAACGAAATTATTGATAATGAAGTTGCTCAACTAACTATCGTATGTGTTTGTCTCTGCTTGGTCTCGTGTCAGTGTAAATCCAAAAAAATTAGATATTTTTGAACTCCAATTTGGCACACACTTTGGAGCTGATTCTGTGTACACTTTACGCAGCTTTTCATATTTCTGTAACATCGCTGAACATATACGTACAATTCTTATTCTCATCGCCATTACCGGAACAAAGGACGTGTCTTCCTTATTCGTTGCTGTCTTGTCTTCCTTGTGGAGTGTGGAGTGTCAAAGCTAGGCAAACTTTAAACTACCATAGCATGAAATAATACGAGGATAGGTTTGGGGGCGTTAGTTCAGCGAAGCACAAGTGAGAACATTTAAGTTGTTTTTAATATGTTTTTTATATTCACCATTTTCTAAGTGTCTCGTGTATGATTCAAACGTTATTGTCAGAAAAGTACGGTTACATTGAGAGGAGAGTTCTTTGCTTCAGGGAAAGTCAAGAAGAAATTAAAGCGAGAACACTAGATCATCAAGAAGAAATATCTAGAGTTGTCTTACTTTCAATCGTGTAACAATTATGTTGGTGGAGAAGTGAACTGGAATAAAACCCGTTGCATGTAGTCGTGCAAGGTTGGAAAATTATTGAATAATTGATTTACTCTCGGACAGAGAATAATGTAGGTAATACTTTATATGCGGAAGGTAATTTCGAAGATATTGGACAGTTTTCGTCCCTTTAAAAAATATTATATTTATCGTAATCTATGTGTTTGTAAACTACGGTGGCCCATAAGTGTCACGGCGGAAACAAAAGTTACAACAAGGCAAAGCGAACTCACGGCAAGACAACCGCAATTCACGGCAAAACTCAACGAACTCACGGCAACATAACGCCAACTCACGACGAATATTTATCTTGTGTGTTGAAATGTAAGTTGATTGTTACATAGAATTAATGAAACAGGTGTATTTTGCCATAGCGAAGGAATCGTAATATTGCGATATACGTGGGGAGAATCAGGATGCTTCAAATATTTATCTGGTGTGAAAATGTCAGTTGAGAGTTTCACATAATTGGTGCTGTGGTTGATGTTGTGTCCTTTTTAACTCGTGAATTGCGCGCATGCGCAAGAGCGAGTTATAGATACGATGTGGGGAATAGCATTCGCTCGCTCGATTGGTCGATTCCTGTAAACTTTTTTTAGATTTTAGGCTTTTGAGTGCATTTTATAGTTTTTGGCGAGCAATAAACAGACGAAATGGCGACCTTTGTTGCTAAGAATAGTGGTGGGGTGAAAAAGAAGCCAATGATAATCTTAAAAGAGTTTTTTTTTTCGTTTTAGTTTCAACAAGCGGCGCCAGCGACTGGCAGGCATGCAAGGATTCACACTGAAATAACAGAACAACCTTCGTTTTTCATAAAATTGTAATTTACAGTCCTTGAACTTGAAAACAATCCGAAGATTCATTGAAAATATCACTTACTGCGAAGCGCTCGGAGTTTACAGATGTTCAAAAGCTTTTTCTGTTATAGCGTGAGATTGAGGACAAAATTGATCATTACGTTTCGTCGCGTGTGTTTTTCCTGTGAGAAGCAACAAAAGATGCCGGCGACTGACGAAATAACAAGTTAACACGAAAATCAGATAACACCTAAACAAACAATTTTAGCTACCGATTTTCAGTGAATTTTTAAAGAACAATTTTCTTTTAAGTTTCAAGACAATTTGAAGATTCAACATACAAACAACGTACTAAAATGCGAAAGTTACACACCACAAAATTGATAAATAGGCCTGAAATGAAATTCTATCTTGTTATTGATCATACGTTGCCTAGCACGTGACCTAAATCTACCCAGGCGGAGATCCAAAATGACGGTGGCAGGCTTGGCTTAGTTATATCACTCAAAACTCGTTCCCGTTTGTCTCATTTGATAAAGAGGGAATCGTTAATGTTTTCATTAAGACAGTATTGCCTTGATTTTCTAATATTTACAACGAAAGACAGTAAATTTCACTTTTCACCCACATTTACTTCCAACCTTTTCTTTTGAACCAGAAACAAAAATGATAGACGTTTAAAACACATGACATCATCCACCTTGTCAAATGTAATAGCATGATCATTTCAATTGTAATGCCTTCTTATCCTAACGTTACTTTGTTTCTTTGCTACATTAGCGAACACTGAACTACTGCTCGTACTCTAGATATGACAATCAATCACAAAATTCCCTAAACCAGATAACATTAAACATAATCTAAAAAATCATGTGTCAATTCACGAGTTTGCTCACAGAGCACTTTGATTTTGTCCTGTGATAGGTACGTAAAAGAGCAGATGGAAGTAGGATCGATCAATTTCTTACAATAGCGGAGTTGCTAAAAAAAAAAGAAATAAGGTCCAGAAAAGACCCAGATGATGATGATGATGATGACGATGATAACGATGATAACGATGATGGCGATGATAGCGATGATGACGATGATAACGATGATAACGATGATAACGATGATAACGATGATGACGATGACGATGACGATGATGATGATGACGATGACGTTTACGTTGATGATGGTGGTGATGATGACGATGATGATGAGTATAATGATGATGATGAGGATGATGATGATGATGAAGAGGATGAAGGTGAACATTCTACGTAATAAACGGTGAACTGTTCGTAAACACTTTCCCCACGCGTTGCAAAAATAATTGAAGAAATATAAACACGATAGCCTCCATTTGGCGCAAAAATATTCTCGTATATTTTTCCTTAGATATTATCTGTCGCTCGAAGCTCTCACTTTTCCTCGAGTTTCACTCTCAGAAACTGTATGCATCTCCGAACAGATAATGTCCGAACAGCAAAAAAACGAAAAACAACGTGCATGTATTTGCGCCAAATCGAGATTATTTCCTATTTAGAATTTTGCAAATTGCTGGACGTGTATATCGTCTCTTACGGCGCTATACCTTTATTTCAGCATAACGTATAGGTGCAGCGTTCAGTTTGAATTGAAAATTTGCCGACGGTGTTTTCCTTCTCAAATCCCGCAAATCTTATTGATTTCACGTTGTTGTTTTACAGTGGACGGCTGAGAGATGAAAAGAGTTTTAAAGCGTACGTGCTAAACTATTGTTCTGCTCATTACTTGGATCTTTTTTTTGCCACATCCTCATTGCCGTTGTCGTGGTTTCCTGAAGTTCCCAAATTTCTAGTTCCGCGTGAAACGTCTTACACCTTAAGTGGAAATGCAAGTTCCTTTCAGCAATAAAATAGCGAGTTGGTACTCAATTTTTTTTGCCAATCAGAACGCTGAACGAATTTCTTAGGATATCAGAGTGAAATAGTTTAGCATAGATCCCCAAAGTGATTTTATGACGCGAAGAAAGGAAGACTCCTCTTTTTGTCTGTACCAGGCTCTCCTTTTTCTAGAGACGGCCAAAAAGGGGGTGAGCTGAGACAATGGAGGTCTCGGGAAGAGTGAGAGGAGCTTCCTTTACAATAACAATACAATATTTATTTGGCATATACGACATTTACACATGGAAAAAAAAAATGAAGAAAATTGATGACAGAAAATAAATGGCGAGAAAACCTGAAAGAAACCACGAGGCTTATAACAAGTCAGGTTTTCTCACTTAAAATAACTAATCTTATATTAGAATTACAATATGGACTTATGGTAATTAACTTTGACCGCGCACACGTACACACACACACACACGCACACACATATTAAGTAAGTTAGTTAAGAATTACTGCCTTACAGAAGCTAATACTTAGAGAGAAGAAATTCCTTAAGCTTTCTTTTAAAAGAAGCGGAGGAGGGAGAACTAGTTATGTCAGAATTTAACGAATTATAAAAGTTTGGACCTTGAAAGTAAATTGAAAACTTCCTGTGTTCGTTCTGCACAGTGGCAAACGGAAGGACTGAGCATTCCTAGTATTATAATTGTGGATTTGACTATTCAGTAAAAAAAAGTTATTGAATTTGGAAGGGAGTGTAGAGTTCTCGAATGAAAACATAAAAGTACCTAATTGAGACGAATGGATATCATGAAATTTTAAGAGTTTAAGTTCCTTTAAAATAGGGCCAGTATGGGCAATGTATGTAGAATTGCTTACTATTCTTAACGCACGTTTCTGTAAGGTTACAATTCTTTGAAGGTTTGACTTATAGGTACCAGCCCAAGCTAAATTGCAATAATACAAATATGGAAGGATCATAGAATTGTATAAAGTACGAAGGGAGTGAGTAGAGAGAAAAAACCTAGATTTATGAATAATACCTATAGATTTGGATAATTTATTTGCTGTTAAGGATATATGCGATTTCCAGGTCAAATTGTCATCTAATAAAACACCCAAAAACATGGTCTCAGAAACACGAAGAATAGGCTGCTCATTTATGAAAACTTGAAATTCAAAGGATTGCTTCTTTTGCCAAGGCTTGAATACCATAAAATTAGTCTTGGCTAAATTCAAGGAGAGCCGGTTTGCTGCAAACCAGGTTGACAATTTGTTTAATTCTCTATTTAATGTGTTAATTAGGTAAACAGGGTCATTATGGGAGATAAATAAGTTTGTATCATCAGCAAACAAGATTGCATCAAGCAGGGAAGCATTGTTCAAATCATTAACATACAGGATAAAAAATAAGGGACCAAGAATAGAACCTTGAGGCACCCCACAGGGAATCCCCTGTGGGGCAGATCTAACGTTATTAAATTCGACAAATTGTTTCCTCTCAGAAAGATAACTTTTGACCCATTCTAGTGCCAGACCACGGATCCCATAATGATTGAGTTTTTCAAAAAGAATGTCGTGATTTACCGTATCGAATGCTTTCGAAAGATCTAGGAATACTCCAATGGCATGTTCTTTTCTATCAAATGCAGAAGAAATTTTGTCACACAAATCGATAAGCGCAAGGCTAGGAGAGCGATTTTTTCTAAAGCCATATTGATTATCACATAAGACATCGGAGTCATTGAGATAATTCATAATACGGTTGTAAATTATTCGTTCCAAAAACTTTGAAAAGCACGGTAGAACAGAAATAGGTCTGTAGTTGCTGAAGAGAGCTTTGTCACCTGATTTAAAAATAGGTATGACACGAGCAATTTTCAAATCATCCGGAACGATACCATGAGTTATGGAGAGATTTACAATGTGTGTTAATGGAGAGGAAACGCTGCATATAGATCGCTTTATGATAGACATAGGGATATTTCCTTCCCAAACCCCAATTTTCACTCTCCAATAATTCGATCTTTTCCACCAACTGAGACCCTGGCAGAAGACAAGCTCAATTTATTTAAATTAATTAATTCAAATTAATTAACTTAATTACTTGCAACTGATTAATTGAATTAATTTAAATTCGCTTACAAGCTTATTTTCCCTTGAAAAAAGGTGGACTTTCAGAAAAAGGAACGGAAGAATGATTCCTTGAGCTTGGATCAGTTCACAGGCAGCGTTGTGCTTTCAAGTAGGCTTATTTTTCGATGCTTTACACTGATGATGCTTGAAATTGGAGATGTAAAGAAAATTCAGTATCAGAAAAGTTGGTGTTACAAGCTTAAATGCTTGTTTGTCTCACTTGCCATTGTAAATAGCAATTTAGTTGGTTTATTTTTACCCAACGTTGTCACATTTTTTAGCCTCACTTTTATTGATTTATTAAAAGGATTTTTGTGAAATATCCTTGTCTCTTTGTAGTCAAAGAAAGTGCAGATGGCACGAGTGTTTGAAAAAGATCTTAGATACAACCTCTATCCTTGTTGCCTGAATCCTAAAGCACAGTCATTGAAATAGTTCTTTTACAGCTGAACGCACCACGCACAGAATAATGTTCGAATTCAAGAGACTAGTATGTAGTCTTTAGTTCGATAAAGGCAGCCCCTGGATGAGAGGAAAAAACTGGTAAATTTTCACGCATGGTTTTGATTTGCTTTTTTTTCTCGATAATTTATCACTGAATCTCTCGGCCTGACTTGTGTAACAAGAACGCCTTTCGCGTCCCGCCGACCGACCTCTTTAATATTGTTTTTGACGTTTTATTTTTGTTTCCTTGTTTGTTTTTTCCCTGTAACTACTTGTTTATATCGCTGCACAAGCCGTCTGTCTTCCCTTAAGTTGTTCCATGCGGTTCCATTCAATCAGCAGGCATCAAAGAGGATCTAAGCATCCTCTCATTTTTACTGCTGTAATTTAATTCTATCAAGTGTTCAACCGGCGAAAATAAAAACACAGAAGGCCCAAAGAAACAGAAAACATTGCGAGCAGTCTCCTTTTTCGCCCTTTACCCACTTCTTTCTTCGTTGGAATGGACTGATTAACATCCCTGAGAAGCCAGATGAAGAATGGAAAAGTCTTGTGGAAGAATTGTGTCCTCTCCACCCAGTTGAGGACCGCTCGCACTCACACTGCCGTCGGCGTTGGAGCGAAGTCTTATTCGTTGGGACAACTTCATAATAAAACTGCTAAATGTTAAGAGATGTTTTCGTTTCATCTATCGCACACAATAGCTTTTCTGTTATCTTCTTTGTTCAGCTTGGTACTTTTTTTGGTCACAAAATCCTTTTGTCGAAGGGTTAAAGTTTTACTCCTGCTTACTGAAGAGAATAGACGAGAATTTGTTTCAACGAGAAGTTTTTCCAGTGTAAGGTCGACTTCCACTCTCTGTTCGAGAAATAAGCCCTACTCCTCCATCAACCCCCAGTGGAAGGTTTGTGATCAAAACATCGGATCGTTCGTGTCAAAGTTACAGAGTGCATACGTCGGTTTTCACGAATAGGCTTCAAGAACTAGCTAAAAAAATGTGAGAACACTCTGCGCAGCCTAATTAATTTTCACATGCTTTCCAAGTACTTTTCAGCAACCTTTTTTTAGGGTAAATCCTACATCCAAATGAAATTTTCTTTTGGAATACGCATTAAAATCGTTGAAATACCGTTCCTGTATTTCACCAATACAAGCCTTTAAGTGCACGCAGAAATATGCCTAATTTATGGACACCCTCCCTCCTCCGCATATCTCTCCACCCCTAACATCTGATGTTCGTGGCGAAGGACACTCCAATCCACTGAGGTCATGTCTAGTATCCAAACCTTCTCCCATCACTGCATCAATTCTCTCTGAGTCTAATAAGACCACGGTACATTCCCTGTCATGTGGAGTCCTGAAAAACATAGATAGCCAGTGTCAAGTTGTGCAAGCTCTTGTGTGAAGGGGTGATTCCAATGTAAGTAGTTTTGGAGGCAGCTATAACTTGCTATTCTGAAATGACCGCTAAAGCAGCGCAACTTGGTTTTGGCTAGAATTGGGGTAATAGTTTCTTCAAATTTTGAAATTTCTTAGTTTTCATAAACTTGAGATTATCACAATATCTCTAGAAGACAAAGGATACCAAATTTTCTTGAAAAATATATGTTAGATGAGTGATTCTTCTTTTTATCAGTTTCTTCTTTGAGTGCCTATTACCTGACACATCATTGCTGAAGATGACCCCCCTGTCCCCACCTCAGCTTTTTTACTGCTATCCAGAGAACATCGAGGACTTAAGTTTTCTTTCAAGCACTTACATTGTTTGTCCAGTGACGCAACTGCAAGATAAGGATGAAGCATTTTAGTTTATGATTGCTTAAGTTGTAAAACGAAATTTTTGAATCGCGGATTGAAAAAGAAAAACCCAAGACCCTCCTTGATTATTGTTGAAACTAAAAGGAAAACTGCATCAAGATAAACTGGAAAGCTCGAGATCAACGTACGTTAACAAGCATATGACGGTGCCCAGAAAAAGTAAGTCCCTAAATTGACAACTACGTTAACTATAACAACCGAATCGAACACAAGCAGATATCAATCTCCCCATTTTTATACTATTGATAATAATCTTCTTTCTTTTAGCTATTTCATGGTTACATGTGTGCAGTTCTCATTGCACCCAGTAAGAGCTTGAACATATATAAAAAATAAAACTTGTTATGTAAAAACTGATGACCATGAAGATATGGACAGAAAACATACCTTTCACAGTCTTAAGCTTCTTCAACGCTTCCTCCTCCACATACAGTGACGTACCTTGTCCTCCGGTTTTGATTTATTCTCCAGTTGCTGCATTTCACTGGCAGTTGTTGGGTAAACAAAGAGGGATGGCAATGCTTTGATTTTTTCTTGAAGCCATGCTTCCAGCTCTTTTCTGAAAGCACAATAAATAAATGTAACATGACACACTAATGCCCAGGAAACAAAATAAAGTTTGCAATCCATTTATACACGCAATCACATGATTTCGAGTGCTATTTGTAGAAATAAGCACGAGTAAATTTTTCAAAGATCAAAAAAGTTGCAGGAGCCGGTAGGACATGTGACAAGTGGAATTTGCGGTCTTTGAAAAAAATTATGAAAGGATATTTCTTCCAAATTGCAACAAACATTTCTTCATTGTGATTGACCACAAGAAATTCTGTATTTTGAAAACAAACGGTGTAGAAGGGAAAATTTTCCTAAGACCTTCATGTGATTTCTTCCAAAAGCCTGGTTTTTCTACTTCTTGTTTTCTCTCTCGAGTATCTGCTACGTCTCTTTACCGCTCTTCCGCTTCTCTGGTTTGTTTAATTAGTCAATCAACTCAGTCGTTTCGCCACTCCTCATTTCATCCCGTGAAACTTGCTTAGCCATCTCATTTGACTTTGCATTCAATTCATCCCACAGAGCTTTCATTTCTTCATCTTGTTTTTAATTCAACGCTTTTATTAAATCTTCCTTGTCTGGATCAACTTGATCCTTCATCTGTTGACAAAGAGCCTCTCTTTCTGTCCGTTGCTGTGCGGCTCGATCAGAAAGATTTTGAGCCATTTTCATGATTCCTTTGTTGCATCCTTGAAATGCCAGGAACTGTTCTTGTAAAGCTTCTTCTTCCTCTTCCCTTTCCCTTTTTTTTTATCCACCGTAATCATAAAAATCACAATTTCCTCGATTGTGATTGGTTTAAAAAACTCCTGTTTTTCACTTGCCAAGTTGTTATCGGACAGTTTGTTATCGGACAGTTCAATAAGCTAATCACATTCAAAGTTGTAGTTTAAATCAACCAGTCACAACCTTGGTTTCAATCACCATAAAAACAGTGTACAGGCTCCTAAATTGGGACTTTCTTCAAAATGGAGAATTTTCCCCATAAACCATGAAAATATTTTAGAAGATTTTGTTTGGAAATTGTCATTTTTATGATTAATTGGCAATAAGACTTCGCGACGTCCGATTCGGTTTGTAATTATACTGGCCCTATTAGGGGTTATCGGGATACAGGATATTTGGGTAAAAAATATAGGGATACGGGATATTTGGGCAGAAAATTAAATAGATACGGGATACTTAAAAAAAAGATTCCCTACCCCCTGCGGCTTTTTCCATTTTGCGCCACTTTCCCAGTTACCTATTACTTTGAAGTCACCTCAGC